>NC_090735.1:101542035-101544535 GCF_036898095.1 Palaemon carinicauda
ATTTAAAAAGCTCCCTTACACCTGATAGAAGTGTGAGGAGAACCCTTCAGCAAGGTAATGATCAACATTGGGGTACCTTCACCATGGACGAAAAAAAGTCCCGAATATATGTTAACCTTGATGTGTCCAGTGATGAGATACCCAGAAGCCATACCCATCAGGAACATCAGTGCCAAAATAATCGCCAAGAAGTTACTAGATATTTTAATTAGTTTGTTATTCCGGAAATCGTTCAAAGTGACCGAGAATGAATATCACCTCAAAACTGTTTCAGGACGTAATAAAACTGTTGGATGTGAAACAACAACTATGAACTGCTTATCATCCGGAGACCCAAGATGCATTAGAAAGGTTTCATCAAACTCTGGAAAGTATATTAACGAAGTTCTGCAATGAAACGGCGAATGAATGGGACATCAGACTACCATTGATGTTATTTGAGGTACGTAATGCTTATTAAGAAAGCAAAGGATGTAGCCCGAATGAAATGGTATTTGGACAAGAGATATGAGGACCAATTAAAATGTTAGCAGAAAAATGGATGGACCGAGAAGAAACGGATTGTGAATATGTCAAAAATTTGAGGAAAAGCATCTCGGAGATAAGAAAGTTTTCTCTAGAAAACCTTAAGTCAAGTCAAGAAAAAATGAAGAAAACGTTCGATATGAAAAGTAAGGACAGAGAGTTTTCAGTAGAACACCAGGTACTGGTTTTCCTGTCGATAAGGATCGTTCAAGATTTTGGAGAAGGTCAGTGACCTAGCCTATATTATCGAAACCTCAGGAAGAAGGAAAAGTCAAAGGAAAGTACAGGATAACCTAGTGAAACCCTACTTTAGCGAAAACGAGACCGAAGCTTCAGAGGTGTGTATGGTGCAAACCATACCATCCACTGAAGACGACGACAGATATGAGGTAGGGGAGGTAAGTAAAGTGAATAATTCGTCTATTATTTAGAACTTGGAAGAGAAATTAACTCATTTGAACCAGGAGCAACAAGAAGAATTAAGCTGAGTAATTAGAATTTTCCCTGAAATTATCTCGGACGTCCCAAAACAAACAAACCTGACGAAGCATGAGATACACCTCAAAACAACGGAAAGATCCTTTAGACAACACACTTATCGACTGCCGCCGTATCACCAAAAAGTCATGAAAAAAGAAGTGGACTATTTGTCGCAAAAATGATTAGCCGACCAAAGTTCTAGCCCTTAAAGTTCTCCATGCTTGCTCATGAAAAAAACGAACAGATCTTTAAGGATGTGTATGGAGTACCGAAAGTTGAATTCAATCAGTGCGGCCGATAATTATCCATTGCCCCTCATCGACCAGCTACTCTACAATATCGGACAAGTGAGGTTTGTCCCCAAGACTATTATCAAATTCCTTAGGATGACAGCACAAAATTTTGATCAGCTTTTATAACACCATTTGGGTTATATCAATACACAATCATGCTATTTAGTCTAATGAATGCCCCTGTTACTTTTCAACGTGTGATGGATAACATTCTAGGATTGATAGAAGAAGTAGGCATATATCTTGACGATAATGTGCTATATTCATCGACCTAAGAAGATCATCTCCAAATCCTAAAGAAGGTATTTGAAAAGGTGCAAGGAGTATACTTGATGATTAACCTGGAGAAGAGGAAATTTGGAAAGGTAACAGTTCAGTACTTTGGATTTGAAGTAGGAAGACAACTAGTCGCCTCAGTAGCCGCTAACGTCAGAGGAGTAAGGAAAACATCACTGTCCTTTAATGAGGAAGCCGTTACAGTGTTTTTTAGAAATTGCAGGATTCTACCGACGTTTTTGCCCGAAATTTTCGGCTGTAGTCGCTCCCTTAATGGATTTGAATAGCCCTAAGAAAAAATTCATATTGACCAATGAGTGCCAGGAATCCTTTGACAGGATAAAGGCCATATTAGCTTCGAAACCTATACTGAGAGCAACTGATTTCAACAAGAATCTCCTTATCCAAGTGGATGCGTCAGATAAAGGGATTGGAGCAGTCTTATTGCAAGAAGACAAGGAAGGAATTCTTCACCCTCTTTTTTTATGACGTCGAAGCTGAAGAAACATCTGCGAGCCTACTCGACAGTTGAAAAGGAACTGGTAGCATTAGTCGCAGTTATAAACAGGTTTGAGGTCTATATGAATCAACCACAAAATGAAGAGATTACAGTGTATTCGGATCATAATCCTTTAACTCTAATCATTAAAATGAAATATGATAATCAAAAGTTAATAAGATGATCATTATGTTTGCAACTGAATTGTATTAAAGTAAAGCACATATCAGGTCAAGATAATGTGGTCGCAGATTATTCATCTCAAGCTGAATCGATGGAGTGAGGCCTGGAATAAATAATCTTTTTTGGAGAGTTATCTTACAAAGCTAGTCTAGTGTTGAGTAAACGAGTTATTCAGGTATTTTATTTATGTTTTCATAAGTGCATTGAAGAGGTGAATAGCCAGCCCCTAAGGTGAGTTCCTCAC
>NC_090735.1:101554535-101559535 GCF_036898095.1 Palaemon carinicauda
TTCAAAGCTATCTCAGCTGTAGGAAGCATGGCGTGCCAATGAAGGGGGTCATCAGCCATTAAGTAACGTAAAATTCGCACTACTTCCCTATTAGGCAATTCCACAAAGACATTAGCTGAAGGCCTATATGCGGTCACTGAAAGGTGTTCAATTTTCATCCAGTCCGTGACCGATTTCACCAACTTATTCAAAAACTCGAGACCATTATCATTTATCAAAATTTTTGGGCAACCAAACCTGGTAATGAAAGAGCAGAGAGCCTGGGCTAATAAATTTGCTGATTTATCCTACATTGCTTAAGTATGAATGTACCGAGTAAATGCATCCACAAATACACATAAATACTTATGTGGTTAAACCACTAGAAAAGGGTCCTGCCATATCCATATGCAGTCTATAAAATTTAATAGGAATCACAGACCACTCTCTGGCATCTGGTACAGAGTTTTTATGTCCTTTGAAACAGTTACAAGCATGACAACATTTTATATAATTTTCTATAGATTTTTTCATCCCTAGCCAAAAGTATTCACGTGCTCTCCTTAATGTCATTCATACGGACTTACGTGTACAATGTGGATGGCTCGATTAATTAAAGAGGGAGGAAGAACTACCCGTGAACAAAATTCCCCTCCACTCTTCTCATCAGCCCAATATAAGATATCATTCTCTATAAAAAAAAATTGTCACCAGCCACATTCAGAAATGATGGATAACTCTCCGATTCCCCTTTAATCACTGTTCGCACTCTTTCCATCCATTTCACTTTTTTCTGTCCCTCTCGGACTTCTTTTCGGTCTCGACCTCCCAAGTCAATCACACCTGCATTATCAGGGCATTCATTCTGGACACCTCTAGTCATGTCCCCGGCCACCCACATATATTCACCTTCCCTGCTCCCATCTCTCTCTCTCTCTCTCTCTCTCTCTCTCTCTCTCTCTCTCTCTAATCCCATTTTCTGATTGCTCCTCGCTTGAATTCACATCCCGCTTTCTATTTTGATAGGGTCTTCAATATATTGGTTTCATTCTTTGTTCCTCTTTTGTGCCCCAGTTGTTACTCCTATTACTGCACCTTGAGAGAAGACATCTACTACCTTGTTAGCTTTACTTTCTATGTGGTGAAAAACTTCTATATTGAACTCTTATAATCTTTCAATCCATCTCGCTTGTCTAGATGTCAAATCTTTAAAAAATAAGTCACGTGAGGGGCGATGATCTCTTTGCAACTCAATCGACTGACCTATTAAAAAGAACCAATGCCTATCTAGAACCCAAAGAATAGCCAAAGCCTCTAGACTGAATGTACTATAATTCTTTTCTGGCCCTTTGAATGCCCTGGAAGCAAAATAAATGGGTCACTTTTTACCTTTATCCTCTCCTAGAGAAGCTACGCCACCTATAACTAAGTTACTCACATCTGTTATCACTAAAAACGGGCTATCAAATCTAAGACATGAGAGTAAGTCATTGCTAGTTAAAGCAGCTTTCAAAGGGTTAAAGGCCCATTCTTCTCCCACTCCCCAATTTATTATTTTTTGTTTCTTTAAAGCATCTAAAGGTCTTGCTATCTCTCCTAAACCTCTTATGAATTTACAGTAATACCCAGCGAGCCCAAGGAACCCAGCTACTTCCTTAGGGGTACATGGCCTGGGGAAATCTCTAATAGCTTGTACTTTACTGGGCAGGGTTGGATACCTTCTGGGGTTATTATGTGACCTAAAAATTCGACCTGTTTACAGAAAAATTTGCACTTTGACAAAACTATTTTTATACCATTATATCGCAATGCTTCTAAAACTTTACGAATATTGTTATTATGTTCTTCGGCCTTTTTCCCTGTAATTATGATATCGTCTAAATAAAGAACATTATGGCCAATTAAGGGAGACAAAACCATCTTCATTACTCTTGAAAAATGACTTGGAGCATTTTTAACACCAAAAGGAAGAAAATTATCCTGAAATAGTTGATCGTTAGCTAAAACTGCCGTTTTACATTTACTGTCTTCCTGAATGGGTATTTGATAGTACACAGACTTCAAATCAATAGGTGTAAAATATTTACTATCCTGTACCTTCACAAGTAATGCTTCGATCGTGGGCAATGGAAATGCAGTATCCTTAGTGACTGCATTCAACTTCCTATAATCAACACACAATCTTACCGAGGCATCCTTTTTCTTAACAGCTACATTTGGAGAAGCCCAGGGGAATTCACTCTCCTTGATTATCCCTTTTTTCTTTACTTTAATAATATCCCTTTCTATCTCTCCCTGGAAATGAATGGGTACCTTATAAAGCCTTGACCTGATAGTCTCCGCCTGCCCAGTTTTAATGCTAAAAGGAAATCGATCAATCCTCCCGGGTGGCTCATCTCCAATTGCAATTACATCAGAATGATTATTAACAATATCATTAACTAAAGGTTGATATTGACGTAGTTTTCACGCGTTCATAATCAAGTTTTGAGTGTGTTCGTATGTGCGGGCTGAAGTTGTGGTTCCCAAGATTCCATTATTAGCAATTTCACATAACTCTAATTCACACACAGAATCACTTCCTAACACAACTCTTTTATTCGACAAATTAACTATCGTTATATAAGCTCTATTCTCTTTGATTTCTGATAAGCCCTCTAAGACTACGTGCGCCCAATTGTCATGGGGTTTAAAAAACGACCTTGATTCTTTTCGGAAGAGGCCTGCACAAACACTTGCTCTCTCATGACTTTCTATCGGCAAAATGCACCATCCTTCTTTTACTATTATTGTATCTTTTCCCCCCAAAATGCATATTTGATTACTGCATATAAAATCAATTCCTGATATGGCCTCGATTCCTGGAATTCCCAAGGTGGGCAAGAAAAGAAAATCATACGTGATCTTCACAGATCCCACCTTAAAGTTGACGATCGTTGTATGGCTTATGCGTAGTTCATTTCCTCCTGCCGTGTCGAGAATGTTGGAAGCCGCTGACTGTAGTGTGTTTGAGGAGAATCTGTTTTCAATCAGTGAAACGCTGGCTCCTGTGTTGATCAGCACTCAAATGGATTTATCTGGTAGGTTAATCCTAACAGCTAACATTCCTCGTCGCCTATTAGGATATATGGGGCATGGGCCGATGACTTTGCTTGCAATGCCGCTGCTCCCTAGTGCTGCGGGGCTGAGGTTGGAGATACCGATGGAGATCCCAGTGCCTGCTCTACCATTTCCATCGTCGTCACTCTCACCGATGCTTCGGCTACAACTTCTGATGTCATGCAGGGGGCCATTGATCTCCCTCGTCTCCCCCTTCCTCTGTTTCCTTTTCCTCGGATGTTGAGCAGGGAGATGTGTGCGAGTGCCCAGCCCGCCCGCCCTCAGAGTTTTTTGCTGGGTACTTTCGAGATAGATGACCGTAGGCCTGACAAGTGTAACAGAGGTGGGGTCCTTGGATGGGCCACTCCACTCGTCGGTGCCTCTCTCCCCTACACTGCCAGCATCTGAAGATTCTTCTCACCTGCTAACTGCGTTCTCCCCTCCACTGCTTTGGGGGTTGGTGAGTGGCTCTCACGGCTCCCAATTTCTTGGAATCAGGGCAGTTATTCCCAGTCCTTTTTTTTTCTGGCAAACTGTCGCGCTCACAACGTCTGCTAATGAGCGATTGTCATCGAACAAATAACCATATAAATACGGGTTCACTAATCTAGGTATAAGTATACAGGCAATTACTTTTTTATTACCTTCTGGGAGATTGGCACTTCTGGTAGCAAATGAATCACAATCAAGAAAAATGCGAGTTGAAAAACTAAGAACGGACTCACCTTCCCAAATTTGGGGTTTGTAATTTTCTTTTATGTCCCCCTTTCTCGCATCGGGTAAGGCATATTTCTCAATTAAACGTCTTTTTATTTCAGTATAACTTCTTAAACTGTCTTGTTGCAAACACATTACCTCCATTGCCGGAGCATCTTTCAGCAAGCTCATTACTTGAATAGCTTTTTCTCTTTCAGACCACCCATATGTGGTTACTTCATAGTCACTCAAAAACACTTCGATCGATTGAAACCCTTCATTTGGCCGCTGATCACCAAAAGGCCTAAGACTTGCCTGGAGTTCTGGCAGTTTTCAAAATATGATGTTATCTTCACTCGGCTGTGCATGTGTACTTTCATTTGTGTGCATTTGGACTTTGTTTATGTACGTCGGATATGCTTTGGTTGCACACCGCTCCTCTTCTCGTTCAACCAAGAATCTGTTCATTAACTCTGCTAGGTTATTTAACCTACTTTTTATGTCCCTTGTTCGTAGTTCCTGTCTATATACTTCCTCGGCCTCACTATAGCTAACTGCTCCTCCGTTTTCCTCCCACGCAGCAGCAGCCTCTGCTATGTTAGTACTTGTGTATCTAGGAATCTTGAACTTTTATTTTACCCGCTCAAGAACAACTTCGCTCACATCACACACAAATAGAAATATTTTTACACCTAACACTATGTCCCATGTCAACGGATAATGAGACATTGAAACATGGGTTTTTTCACTTTATTATCAAGGTGAGCACCTTGTCTAATGAACGCACAAAGGCTACTGACTACCCCTCTCAAGCAAGATGCAATCTTGCTACAACATGCTCAATTGTTAGGTTTTGTGGAATTCTCATGATTATAGAGTTCATATATTTGCATAAAAGGATTAGGATATGTATATATATATATATATATATATATATATATATATATATATATATATATATATATATATATATATATATATATATATATATATATATGTGTGTGTGTGTGTGTGTGTGTGGAAAAAACACATCTGAATGCGCAAAATATACAATATATATATATATATATATATATATATATATATATATATATATATATATATATATATATATATATATATATATATTTATATATATATATATATATATATATATATATTGTATATTTTGCGCATTCAGGTGTGTTTTTTCCACATTCAAATAAGCCATACATTTCATTGCCTTA
>NC_090735.1:101574535-101587035 GCF_036898095.1 Palaemon carinicauda
ATAGGCATTGCATACGTAAAGTTGCTCATGTGATCTACCATAATAATCATTCCCACGTGTCCCCTCGCAGTCACAGGCAACGAAACACAATCATTCAGAAACATGTCAAATAGTTCTCTCATACGTAACCTCAAAACGGGCGGACTTGCATGCGCGCTCTGATATTTCCCCTTCTGACAATCCTCATAAGTGGTCGCTACATTCCTACAAATTTGATTCAAAGCAGGCGTAAACAATCTCTCTTGCATGCACTCCCATAATTTATTCTTCCCCATATGGCCATACCTCTCATGCACTAACATACACATACTTACAGCTGCATGCATCGGAAAAAACAGGAACATATATATCTTCATCCATTCCCCTATGAAAAAATACACAATATTCTTATAAACAATAAATCTTTTAACAGCTTTCTTACATACTTCCAAATCAGACGGTCATTCTTTTAACCTACTATTAATTTCCAAACTTTCATCTTGCATCTCTTCCACCTCCTCTTTGGTCAACAAATCATCGTCACTCTTTGTAATATCAATCATGCCAACAAAATTTGCCATGAATATGCTATTATCCTCAATTACTATTAACTTAAAGCCATTTATCAAAAGCAAACCCTCACCGATATCAACTGACACATCACACAATCTTAAAAAATTAATTCCTATATAAACACAACTAGGCATTTCATTCTTCCACATTACAATAAAATTATGTTCAACTTCCATGCTCCCTAGTTTCACCTTCAACTTCACTTCTTCCCAAACAAGTAAACTTCCCCGACCTATCCTATGAATTCTCACACTCGTATATTGTCTTTTCACTTCCCAATTGTACCTCTCAATTTCTTTGATAACCGACGCATTTACCAATGACACTTGCGCTCCTGTATCAATTAAACTACAATATTCATTCTCATTTATACTCACATATGTCATCATTCTTCCTTTTACACTATGTATGCATCCATTTACTCTCCTTTCAATTCTGTCACTCACTTCGCCAGTATGTTCATCTTCATATTCACTGGCCTCCATACCCCCATATCTTGCATTAAAGTCACTCTCACCATTATCCTTCTCACCCAACAATTTGCAATATTCCTCATTTCAATGAATCCTCAAAATATGTTCCCTATCATTCTCCTTATATGCCCTATCTTTTATCGGTTGATTCCATCCAAAAAACAAATACACAGTTACACCGTACAACATACTTACCACCATTCATATCTTTGATAATAATTCCCCTTCAAGTACACTATTCTCCTCCTTACATACCATTTCTTTCGATACATCATTCAACACCCTTCTTCTAAGCTCATTTACCCTACCTGGTATTTCCCTATCTAACCCCTTCTGTATTAACTCACCCAACCCCCTTAAGTTAACCCTGGATAGGTACGCTCCTCGGACACCCCTTTAAGGGTATACTCGGTTGCGCGCGACCCCGACGCAAAAAAAAAATTCTTGAAAAATCTGTTTTTGCAGTAACCTCCTTTTTTTTTTTTTGCTAAAAAAAATTCAATGAATGCTTAAAACTACTGTAAAGATAAATACTACTCATCTGCAGAAAAACTATTTATTATAAATATTTTTAAAAATTAAGTAGAAAAAAAAAAGACCTTACATAAAAATTCATAAAAAAAATTTATACATATATACACAAATCCTTTTAGGAAGTGATTCTTGAATGTTTAGGACACATCTTGATGTATTTTGGATGAAGACGGACCCATGGAGGTGAAGATCTGAAATGAGAAAAAAAGGGTAACTTTTTTTGGCCAAAAAAATGTGTCCAAATTTCATGATTTTTTTGGGGGGGTACCCAAATGAAATAGGAAGTGACTAATTTTTTAGGGAACAAACATATGTTATCCTAAAATAGAAATATGTAAAAAAAATCTTCATTATTTTGTAAATTACATTTATATCAGGGGCCATATCTAAAGGTCATTTTTTGAGTACTTAGAAATTTCGTAAAAAAATACATATATTTAATATATAATATGATATTTATGCAGGTAAAAATATACCAAAATATCACAAATTCTATAGGGAACCAGAATATATATAGATAGGGCAACTTACGCTTCGGATATGTCCACAAAATGGCTGCCAACCACACTGACTCAGACTCCCTAATCTGCCACTTGAAATGTAGGAAGGGTATGTCAATTTCAAGGTGTTATTTACTAATCTAATTATTCTTGGATATGCACAAAAATTGTATGGTGGATTGCTGGATGATTGTCGATTATTTTACGACTATAAAATTAGAATTCTGACCCAAAAAAAAAATTTTGAAGGGAAATAAAATCGGAAAAAAAAAATGTAAAACCATATAATATTTTAGCTAAAAAAATTTGATGATATGCAATCAAAAAAGAAGTAAACAAAATTTTACGACAAATAAACATGTAAATGAATCATTACTCTGTGATAGTTCCTTAGTACTTAGTAATTTTGAAAGAAATGGGAAAAAACGAAAAAGTGGCAATCGCAGGAAAATCGAACACATACCTATATATACGCCATATCTGGTTAAAAATAAAGATAGGCATGGGTAGCCAGATCATCTAGAAACACTTTCCAACACTATAAAAATATAAGTTTTGCGACACTACTTGCCAATTCCTTACGGTAACATGACTAAGCAAAAAAATGCAAAACAAATAAAAAGGGGCACTCGCTGAAAAATGGCCAACATTCTAATAAACGGCATTTCAGAAAAAAAAAAATTCAGCCACGTGCTAGGCAAACCATCAAGGCACATTTTCCGACAAATAAACATCTAAATGAATCATTACTCTGTGATAGTTCCTTAGTACGTAGTAATTTTGAAAGAAATGGGAATAAACAAAAAAATGGCAATCTCAGGATAATCGAACACATACCTATATATACGCCATATCTGGCTAAAAAAAAAGATAGGCATTGGTAGCCAGATCATCTAGAAACACTTTCCAACACTATAAAAATATAAGTTTTGCGACACTACTTGCCAATTCCTTACGGTAACATGACTAAGCAAAAAAATGCAAAACAAATAAAAAGGGGCACTCGTGGAAAAATGGCCAACATTCTAATATACGGCATTTCAGAAAAAAAAAAAAATTCAGCCACGTGCTAGGCAAACCATCAAGGCACATTTTCCGACAAATAAACATCTAAATGAATCATTACTCTGTGATAGTTCCTTAGTACGTAGTAATTTTGAAAGAAATGGGAAAAAACGAAAAAATGGCAATCATAGGAAAATCGAGCACATACCTATATATACGCCATATCTGGCTAAAAAAAAAGATAGGCATTGGTAGCCAGATCATCTAGAAACACTTTCCAACACTATAAAAATATAAGTTTTGCGACACTACTTGCCAATTCCTTACGGTAACATGACTAAGCAAAAAAATGCAAAACAAATAAAAAGGGGCACTCGCGGAAAAATGGCCAACAATCTAATATTCGGCATCTCAGATAAAAAAAAAGACATGCACGTGTTAGCCCAACCATCAAGGCACACTTTCTAACAAATAAACATGAAAAAAATCAATAATATACGGCAATTCCTTACTACGTAGTAAATTTTTACAAATATTGAAAAAAAAACAGAAATTGGCAACCGCAGGAAAATACCCCACATACCAATATCTACGGCGTATCTGACAAGAACAAAGTCATGCATGGGTAGCCAGATTATCTAGACACACTTTCCAACACTAAAAAAGCAAAAGTTTTGCGACACTATTTGGCAATTTCTTACGGAAAAAATGACTTGGCCAAAAAATGAAAAAAAATGAAAAAGGGGCACTCGCAGTAAAATGGTCCTCGTGGTGATGAACGACATTTCAACTAAAAAAAAAATCATGCACATGGTAGCAAAACAATCCATCAACACTTTCCACAACTGATAACCTATATAAGTTGCACCATTCTACGACAATTTCATAATACGTAATAACTTTGATAATTATGCAACTTACCTAAGAAGGGTAAACTCGGTCGCGCTCGACCCCGACGCGTCTTAGAAATCTGGGAAGGAGTACAGCTACAGCGATGCACATCTGGACACTACTAGAGCGTGTAGGCGAGACACCGACTGCAGGTCGATCACCCACAAATTCAGTCACGGGGGTGAGTCACGTGAGAAAAACCTCTTTTGTTTTGACGCTCGGGGTCGCGGACGACCCACCGTACCGTTCCAGGGACACATTTATATCACATATCTTTCCCTTCAAACCTTTGTTCCATAGCTAAACCTTCAGGCAACCTTTCAGAATTATGATCCCTTTCATTATCTTCCATCCTACCTTGCATTCTCAACATCGCATCTGCTGTAACATTTTTACTTCCAGGTACATATTCTAACCTAAAATCAAATTCATTCAAATCCTCTATTGTCCTAGCAACCCTTGCATTCACACACACTTTCCTAATCATTTACACTAGGGGCTAATGGTCAGTACGCACAATAAATTTTACACCATACAAAAATACTTTCAATGCTTTCACACAAAATCTTATTGCAGCCAATTCCTTGTCAATCGTCGAATACTTCCGCTCACCTTTATTAAACACTTTACTAACATACGTTATTACTCTCAACTGCTCTTCTCCATTTTCTTCCTGCATTTGAACTAAACAACCACCCATACTATCCCACTTGCATCCGTATACAACTCCAGCACATTTGCATTCTCACTATAGTCTGGAAATGCCAAAGTGACGTCTTTCGCAGCCTCTCCTTTCAACCTTTCAAATGCTTCTATCATCTGATCATCCCATTCTAACCACTTACTATTCCTCTTACCCGTCCATTCATTCAGAGGCTTCCCTATACCTGAACAATCTCTAATAAACTTGCGACCAAACTCAACCAAACCAAGACCTCGCAGCTCACGCATAGTCTGGGGACGTATAAATTCTCTCACCTTATTCACAAATTTATCACTCTCCATTATACCTGATTCAATCACCACATGCCCAAGAAATTCCGCCTCTCTGGCCAGTCACCCACACTTCTCAAGCTTAACTTTCACGCCTACTTCTATTAACCAACTCAACACTGCCTCAAGCAACTGCATGGGTTCATCAACAGTCTCACTCGCAATCAAAATATCATCTATAAACACATTCGCCTTCTGTCGATCAAATCCAGCCAAAACAAGGCAGCAGGCGAATTAGCAAGACCAAAACTCAACGTTTTAAATTGAAAATGACAGTTGCTACTCGAAAATGCGGTAATGGGCCTGCTCCCCTCTGCTAAAGGCATCTGGTAATAGCCCCGAAGTAAATATAATTTGGTAAAAACTTTCATTTCATGCATCTTATAAACATAATCAGACACCGCAGTCATAGGAAAACGTTCTTTAACAGTTACTTCATTCACCTTCCTATAATCAATACACATACATAAACTTCCATCAGGCTTTCATACAGGGACAATAGGGCTATTCCAGGCACTCTCACTCCTTTCTAGTGCACCCATACGCTCTAATTCCTGACACTGCTACTCTATCTCTTTGGCGATAGGCGGAGAAAAATGTGTGGGACGCTGATATATGGGGGTATCATCACTGAGAACTATTTTAAATTCCGGTAGCTTTGACCCCCCAAAATCCTCGTCACCGAGACTCAAACCTCTCTGCTTATCCCACAACATTTTAAACAATCGTTCCCTTTCAACCTCACCTATACTCTCATCTAATCTAATTTTTCTTTCAACGTATTGTACTCTCAATCATCATCATTCTTTACCTTACCAGTCATTACCTGTCTCGCCTTAACATATCTTTCATCCTCTGCATTGATCAATGTATACATACATCCCATGCAATCGCCCTCATGTATACCACGTACTCTCCTCCTCTTATTACTCGGCAACAAACTCACATACACCTGGGGTTCCTGCATGTTCATAATGCCATCATATATATATATATATATATATATATATATATATATATATATATATATATATATATATATATATATATATATATATATATATATACGCACTCATTTTCACCAATTTACCTTCTTCCATCCCTTCCACTACATATTCATCCTTGTCACTATTGGAAATTCCAAGACTACTAGGCCAGGCAACTTTTACACTAATAACCTCACCTTCCTTACCTGATAACTTTACACTTTCCCTTGCTACCAATGCACCCACTTCCACACCTTCGTACTCACTCTACCATCTTCCTTTAAATAAAATTCCCCAATAATATTACCTTTAATTTTCCTCTTTATCATATTCATACTTGGATGTATAATCATACCACACTTTTAAAAAATTTATACCCAAGCAATGCATCATATTTCTCATTCGTCCCTTCAACCATGTAAAAATCATTATCCTACATTATCAGGCCCCCAATCTTAACATTTTCACATATCTTGCCTTACACAGGCATACTCAAATTATCAATGCCTTTCACTTCATCCTTACCTTATCATACACATTCCTAAGCATTAGATTAACACCGCAACCAGTATCGATCAAATCAACCAACTATATGCCTTTAAAAGTCAATTTCACACTCATGCAGTCGTACGCTCTTTCTACCATCACATCTCCATGTAATAAACCATCACGAACATGCATCACTTTCACTCCCCACACACACAAGGACTCACCCAGCTGAACCCTCTGATTACTTAGTTTCCTGATCATCCTGGCTGACTTAATCCCTTCTTCCTACAAACCCTAGCTATATGCCCATCTACACCACATTCAGTACACTTCGCACGCTGTTCCCAACATATCCTCACACAATGGCCATCCTTACCACAATTGCCGCAAATGACATTCATACGATTACTCCTACATCCACTCGCTATATGCCCAGTCATAACACATCAATATCACTTAACCCATTTATCTTTTTTACACTCACTAATACGATGCCCTGTCTCTCCACACCCAAAACATGCTCCTAACGCCCATGTACACTCATTCTTTTTATGCCCTACTTTCCTACACCTATAACACTTCTCTTCCCGGACAGAACTATCTGATCTACCTCGCTGCGCACTAGCACTCCTATCTTTCCAAACCTGATTCCCTTGCCTGAACCCTTCATTTGCCCTTACAGGTATTCCCACATTACTCGCCCTAACACTCCTATCTTATACACTACCGCTGCCCTCATCGGTCCTCTCATAACAGCATCTCTAAAACTAACAAATTCTGGCACACTTTCCTCCATTCCAGTTCTTACACTCTCAGATTTACTTTCTTTCATATACCTATCCAACTCGTAATCCTCAACTATCTCTAAAATATCCTCCCATGTCAATCCTTCTTTCGTCCACCTCATCTCCTTACGTTTCAATTTAATAAACTCAGTAACATTCTCAGGTACAGTAGCCAAAAACTTCTTTATTAATTCCTTATTCTCATTTATGCCTTCATCCCCATACTTCTTCCTAGCTAATGTTTCCAACCTACATACATACACTGATATTGCTTCTCCTACATTCATCCGTGCTTCATCAAAATCATTCGTACACTTATACTTAAAACTCCCTTTCATACATTTTACCTGTTCAATTATTCACTTTTTCACACTTCCATAATCAACATCCCCTACACTCATTATCACACGATACATCGTCAATAAATACCCTGTCAAATATTCTCCTAACTCCCTAGCCTAAACTCTCTTACTATCACCGTACTCAGCCTGACAGAACCTTTCATACTCCATAAAAAAGTCATACATATCCCTACTGCTATGTTCATTAAACCTGTCACACCCAGGTACCTCGCTCATAACCACTGTCTTACAAACTTCAACTTCATGTTTACTGCTATCTTCTCTGCCTAATCCCTTCTCGATTCCTTCTTCCTCATTTTAATATAACGAATCCAATTCAATGCTCAAATTCCTATCCTGAACTATTCCCTTCTTACTCTTTTTCTTACTTACCACTTTCACCCATTCATGATCATCCTCACTCTCATCCTGACCTTTCCTCTTTTCCCTCTTCATATTACTTTTCCTTTCTTCTCATTCTTCCAATCACATTTCTGTTCATCCTTACTATGCCTAATTCCTTTATCTTCAATAACAATATCACTACCTTCCCCATTATCACTTACTTTAGCTTTCTCTTCCACTATCAACACGTTACCTGAAGCAGAAGCCACTCCTCCGACCGCACCTTCATTCATGAACATTTTCATCATCTCCATTACTTGCCCCATCATAGCTTCCATTCGTTTCTCCATTCATTCCTCATTCTCTCGCATCCTCATCTCAACACTGTCTTCCACACTCTCTACAATTCCCTTAAGCGCTTTCAGTTCCTTTCGCATCTCCTTATTCTCACGAATCAACCTCACATTCTCTAACAACAACTTCTCTTGCTCCTTAGCCAACCACAATGCCTCCCTTAATACTTTTGTTCTGCTCTTCCATTTTTTTTTTTTTACTCTTAAATCTAATTTCTTATCAGTACTTCGTCTAGGAGTCCAGCTATCAATCCCATCTCGACCATCCCTGTTCGGACGCCAAAATAATGTGGCGGGATGTTGAAAGAACAACCCCCACACCCTTGATCTCTCTACCAGACAATTCTCCCACACCACAAACTTTCCTCTTACGTTATCAGCAGCAGGACTCTTGGACAAAACGGAAATAAAAACAAAACATGACCGTAATACTATATTTCTTAAAACTAAAATGCTTATCACAAAACCATCAACAATCAAAATAATAATCACACTTAAAACCAGTCACAAACTTATTAAATATACAATAAACTAACACCATTCACATAAAAACTAACAAACTTAAAATTAAACGGCACACCAACACCAAAACATATATGTTTATATAATATATGTTGACACAATCACAGTCGTCCACATACTGCCAAACTGTCTTTTGTAGCACACTACCACAGCTCTGTGTTTAGCAGTCCAATGTGTGGCAATTTGCCACAACTACTTCCCTGATTGGGGTCGTGGTTATCATCATCATCATCATTTTCATCATCATCATCATCATCATCAACATCAACAGCAATCGGAAGTTCATTCTGTTCGGGTCATCAACAATTATGTAATTCAGAGTAGTTGTATCAACTTCCTTTTCATTAGCCAGATCGTCAACAATCAATTCCACATAAAAATATCTCTTCAAAGGAGGAATTATGGGCTACAAATAAAAAAAAAAAACACTTATGAACACTCCTAGCCACCTAAACTATCGCTTTATAATCAAAGATCAATAAGAAACTGTCTATCACACAGAATTGCTCTTAGCAAAGATAAATAAAATGTACTTACTGTTGAAATAATTAAACACTTCCACGCTGGTGAAAATAATAATAATAATAGTCCAGCATTCACAAAACTGCCTCTTGTTGCAGTCAAATGAAGCGTTCGCCCAAGACATTCACCACCGTCCTAACCTAGCTAAAAACATAAACAAACAACCTCAGTTATGCCAGCAGTCTTTCTCACCACAAAAACTCAATACACTAACTACCTCTCACTCACTGACACACTCTCTCTCTCTCTCTCTCTCTCTCTCTCTCTCTCTCTCTCTCTCTCTCTCTCTCTCTCTCTCTCTCTCTGTGGATTTGGCAAACAACCAAAAAAGTAAAATAAAACAAAAATTAATCCTCCATAGCAACAGGATCAACACTACTACATACTTGGGACCAATTCAAGCACAATAGATCATCCAAATTCCCATTCCAGTCTGCTTGGGATTTCATATAAATTTTACAACATTATGATACATCAGGGACAGGGTGCTCAATCTTCACTACTAATGAAATCAAGGCATGATCAGATGTCCCGACTGGAGAACCAACTTTACTAGTTATAACGCCAGGGGAATCAGTCTATGCGAGGTCCAAGCAATTACCGGACCTGTTAGTAGCTTCACTTATGATTTGCTCGCAGCCGGATTCAGAGGCAAAGTCTAAGGCTCTTAAGCCATGACGATCGGTAGGAGAGATAGAACTTAACCACTCCCTATGGTGAGCATTAAAATCACTAACAAAGACAAAAGAAGCCTTTCTATCACCTTCTTGTATCTTAGCTATCATGGTAAGAAGACAAACAAAAATAGAATCCTCCATATTTGGATTCCGGTAGATTGATCACAAATAAAAGTTTTTATGCTTGCCACAAACCTCTATTACCTGAATTTCATGACATCCACATTGATTGCAGGACTTATGAGAAGCAGGGTATTCAGTCCTAATATACACCGCCAAACCCCCTGGCCCTAGGGATGGCATCACGTTTCAACATTATTGGCTTCTTAAAACCAGTTATAAGGAGCTCAGATGATTGCCTCATATTAGAAATCAAAGTTTCTGAGCACAAAAGAATATCATACTGTCTTGACACAACTGTAAGGTCTTGGATATTTGCATGAAGACCACGAATGTTGCAATACAGAAGACGACATTGACGAAATGTAGGACGTACTGGTCCTGGATTTTGCTCAATGTCTCCAGACAGCATAAGGATTAATATTGATAAAAAGGAGGCATCATACTTAAAAACTGGATCCACAAGAATTATAGAAGAAGAGAGACACGCAAGGGAATTGAAACTGTTGAAAGCTCGTGCTAGGTCGGAAATGCAGACACAGTTGACCTCTGCTATGCACGGTCTGGTGTTTAATGTGACGGATACACAGAGATTAATTCAAAAATTCACAGAAGGAGGGCCTGATGATTTCGTTGGTCATTTTGAAATGGTCGGATCGACGATGGAATGTCCAGAAGATAAATTGTCTATGTTATTGGAAAGTGTCCTTATTAGAAAAGGACTGAGTGCCTATCTCGCCTTGTCTCAGGACCAGGGGAAGGAGTACCAAGAAGTGAAGAGGAGCATGCGGCACGTGTATCAGATGACCCCTAAAGACTATAATGAAAGATTTAGAATTTTGCAGAAGGACTAGAAAATGCTTTCCCTGATCACACTTTATAAGGTACTACAATGTTTTAAGAGATAGATAGAGGCTGCTAGCATGAGAGAGATGGCTGATATAAAAGAATTGATAGTGTTGGAACAATATTTTCAGTGGATTCCTGAACATATTTGAATGTACTTGAGACAAAGCGAGGTGAAGAAATTTAATAAACCCTCTCCACTGTGTGAAGATTATAATATTGTCAGTTGCAAACCCTCCTCGGGTATGAAGTTTCAACTGTCGTTCCGAACAAGTGTTAAGTATTCGCCGAACCATAAAAACTAGTTCAGTAAAAGCTATGTGAACAAGTTCAATAGTTACAGCGGAAATACCACTGGTACTGTTTCAATGAGGAATGCGATAGTACCACAGCAACAATCATCGAATCATCCTCCTTCAGGTATCGTGAAAGACGTACAGAAGGTCAATATTATCTGTTATAAGTGTGGCAAATAAGGCCATACCAGTAAGGAATATTTGTCGAACCAACCGAAAGCAGTCGCCCAAGTGTTTAGGGCTAATTCAACTTCACAGAATGCGAAGACGAAGAAACCGACAGGAGAGGACAATGAAGAAAATGAACCTGCTAACATTTCCACGACAAACAGGACAACTCCAAACAGCGTGATGCCTGTAAACCGTATATTTATGAAGGTATGTTAGCTGCTCTGGATGGGAAAGAGCAGATCCTGGTCAGAATATTGTGTAGCACAGGTTCTAACCTTAGTGTAGTGACACGAGGAGTACACCCGTTGGTGGAACAGTCTCTCACGGGAGATTCAGTCCTTTTGTAGGGAACAGAAGGTGAATAGGTTACCCCTATGTACCGTTTGAAACTTGTCATGCGAGTTGGTGACAGGTCATTTTGATTTTGCTGTAAAGGATTCATTGGCTGTCGTAAGAGTAGAAGTCTTGCTGGGTAATGAGGTTGGTGGAGCGTCGTTTGTACCTTGTCCCATTTTATCAGAGAAACCATTGAAGTGTAGTCCTATGACTGAACTCGAGAATGACTACCCGTATCTGTTTCCTAGTTGTGTGATGACTAGGAGAATGACGAAGAAAGTGGCTGCAGAAGAAGACAGAGGAACCAAAGGAGCAATGAGCTGGGAGGATTTATTTTCTGAGGAAGAGGAATCCCATGATGGTATGAAAGAGGAGAACTCCCTAGTGAGCCTGGGAGAAGAGAAATAACAGACAAGTGAACAGGAAGAAAAAGAAGCAATGGATTTGGAAGAAATAGAAAACTTAGCATTAGAAATAGGACAAGTGAGTTGGAGAAGGCTGATAGGATTGCAACGGAAGGATGCAACGTTAACAGAGTTATTGTACCGTGTGCTGGATGAGATGTAGGTGCAGTAGTCTCCCACATGTTATTATCTTAAGCATGGGTTGCTTACAAGAAAACATAGACCCCTCCGATATCCCTGGGAATACCGAATGGGGCATATACAGTCAGATATTGATTCCCGCACCATTGAGAAGACAGGTGATTGCCGTAGCGCACGAGATGGGACACATGTAAATAAGGAAGACAATGGAGAATATT
>NC_090735.1:101592035-101602035 GCF_036898095.1 Palaemon carinicauda
CCAGGAGTATAGGCCTTGGTTATATCAAGTCTTTTCCATCTTTGTACAATTTTGTTTTCCTTTGAAGTGCTAGTTTATTATTGATAAATGTTCCCATTACATATTAGTTGTGTGTGTTCCCTCATAAAAACTGTTCTGAAAACATATTCCATCTGGACATAAAGAATCGTTTAAGTGTTTTTCGTGCGACTTTTCATTTTCAATAGTGTTCCCTCTGAATATTACTTTCTCGAGTGCCTCTTCCTGCCCCTATCAGTTTTCACAGGTAGTTTTTAAGTGCTAACCCTCGAAGTGAAATTACCATATTCCAGATAAATACGTCGTTTGAAATCCTGGAAAAAAAAATATTCAAGCTCTGCAATATACCTCTCATGAAATATTGTTAATGAAATTAAATGCTTTTTGGTGCCTTTAAACATATATATGCTGTTTCCGTTCTTCCTTTTCTGCGTGTTGCCTTTTCCCCAGTTATTTTTCAATACTATACATATCTCTTGTTGGATTATTAGTTCAGGGTATTATTAATGTAGACTACAATAGAATAAGTTGTTGAATTCACGCGCAACCTTGGCCCATATGAAAACAGGATGTACGAAACAATATACCCACATTCAATTAAATGGGAAATTACAAGAGTCTGGGGAAATGTAGATTATTATTACTGTTGTTAGTTAAACTTTGAATAGTGGGAAAAGCAGAATCCTATAAGCCCAAGTGCTCTAACAGGGGAAAATAGTATAGTGTAAAAAGGGAAAAATTAAATAAACTTCATGAGAAGTAATGACAAAAGAATATATAATACCTAAAGATTATTAAGAAGCTTAAAATAGGTCCGACTTGTGTTAGCCTGTTCAACATAAAAACATTCGCTCCAAATTTGAACTTATGAAGTTCTATAGATTCAAGTGCCAGATTAGGAAGGTTATTCTACAACCTGGTCACAGCTGGAATAACACTTCTAGAATATTGCGTAGTGTTGAGCCTTATGAAGGAGTAAGCAAGACCTATAAAAACTACTGCATACCTATTACTACGTACAGGCTGGTACAATCTGGGAAGTTATAAATACGACGGCAGTGTACAGTCCTACAACAATAGGTAGTATTTCAGAAGTTTTATTACGGCTCTGACGAAATTAAGAATTTATCTTACCAGTTATAACTTGAATCAATGTAACATCGGAACTTTAGATTTGCTGCAAATGCATTTTATTGAGCAGGTTGACTTAAGCCTCAATAAGGAATCTATGTTCCTTATCTATATAGCCTTGTTATTTATCTCAATTAGTTTTATTTCCTGTCTTCTGTAGTTTATTTATTATTTGTGTTTCTTTTCCACACTTAGCTATTTTCCCTATTGGAACCTATTACCTTAAAAGTTTATACTTTCAATTTAGGGTTACTTTCAACATAGGGTTACATCTTTGGATAATAATAATAATAATAATAATAATAATAATAATAATAATAATAATAATAATAATAACTAGAAAAGCACTCTGAGAATGCAGACCTCCTCCACGGTTGTTTATTTTGGTCGATCTTTTCGCTCAACCTTGACCTTGACGTTTAACCTAGGCCTTTCAAATCACTTCAATATTTCAACATGAAAAATAATCCTTGAAAGTTTTATTACTTTATGAGTAGAATTGTGGCCAGAAGGATGTGCACTAACAAACAGACAAACGGAAGAGCATTGGTGAAAACATAACCTCCTCCCAACTTCGTTGGCAGAGGTAATAATAAGTTCTTACGAGTGGTTGTACCACTGTCAACATATTCTAAAGTGTTTATAAACACTTCTCGCCAGAGATTATCGGATTAGCACATACCAACGGCCCTAATGATAGCATTAGCTTAGCATCAATTCTACTGTTACCAATAAAGAGTAACAACCAAATACAGTAAAAGGAAGACAGGAACGTAGCTTGGATTTCTGTGAGCATTTGGCCTCTTTAGTAGGGAGCATCCGCAACAGGTGGCGCTGGGCTTGTAATCACTTAGTTTTGTTTTGAGTATATAGTAAAGAGACCTTTAGATATTCAGTATTCATATATGTTGACGTCTGGGAGTTGCATATTATTTTCAGAGCTATGAGATATTCTCGTTTGTATCACACTTTTGTAATATAAACCTGGTGAGTTTGGGAGATTAGGAGTTTACATAATCCGCTAGTCGTAATATATGTTTTGGTGCCCACACCCTGGGATCAAGCGAGTCTGTTTTAAATAATTGTGATAACAGTTTTTATTAAAGGTTTGACCAGTTTAGCGTTAATAGGATTCCGTGTATTGTAAGAATATATAGTTTTTTTTTCTTGGAGGTATTATTTTTTCTAAAGTACAAGATGGGTCAATTAATTTTACTGGAGTTTTTGGAAAACCTAATTGTTCAGGAATTATCGGAAGCTAATGTAACGAAAGCTCCGTGGCTTGCTATTTTAATGGCATGTGAAGGCCATGCAGCTAGTGGAATGATTAAAGCCCAAATCAAGTGTCTAGCCTTAGAAGCATTGATAAATTTATGAAAGTTTCCAGAAGAAGATATTGCAGCAGCTCACAACTTTTTGGAGAAGGCTGAAGCAGAATTTGTAGGGAAGCAAGAGTCAGGTGACCAACAAACTTGAGTAATGAAAGTGGAAATGAATGTAGAGGCTAATATTAGACGAATCGCAGCGGTAGAGAATCTGATTAAGTTGAAGATGATAGCAGAACGGGAAAAGAGAGAGAGGAAAGGTCAAGAGAAATTTCAACATAAAAGAGAGAGAGAGAGAGAGAGAGAGAGAGAGAGAGAGAGAGAGAGAGAGAGAGAGAGAGAGAGAGAGAGAGAGAGAGAGAGAGAGAAGAGGCAAGAGAAATTTCAAGAAGGGAAGGAAGAGAGAGAGAAGAGGCATAAGAAATTCCAAGACATGCAAGGGTGATAGAAAAAAGAGAAAGAGAAGAGGCTAGAGAAATTGCCAGACGGGAAGAAAGAGAGAGAGAGAAGCAAGAGAAATTGCAACACATGCAAGGGAATTGAAACTGTTGAATACTCGGGCAAGGTTGTCATCAACTCAGACAGGTGTGAACCCTGCTCTGCACAATCATGTGTTTGATATACTGAAGGCACAGAGGTTGATCTCTAAATTTACGGAAGAAGCTTCTAACGCGTTCTTCGAACAATTTAAAATGGCCATGTCGATAATGGAATGGCCAGAAGATAAATGGCCGGTGTTATTGCAGAGTGTCCTTATTGGAAAGGAATGCAGTACACATCTAGCCTTATGTCAGGACCAGGGGAAGGAGTATCAAGAAATTAAGAGGAGCGTGCTGCAAGTGTATCAGATGACCCCTGGCATAGAATATATACATAGAAATCATCCCCCCAAAATAACAGACATCTTCCACAAAAAAATAAAAAAATTGAATACTGCATGTAAAATGTACACAATATACTAAATGCAAAATAATTTCATTCATTTTTTCTTTTGACCTCTGCAACTAAAATACAGAATACCCATAGTAAAAAAAATCATATCAATATCAGTATTCCACAACCTCATAAATAACCTCCCTCTCGTTGCGGCAAGACGACCTTTTTGGCAGGACAGGGGTAGGAATAGACGTTCATTCATCCCTCAATTTTACTTCTTTGGGTTTATGGCACAATTTCGAAACACAGCTCACCACCACCGTTTCGCCAATTTTAAAATCACTAATACACTTGCACTTTTAACTATCAATCGGTAGCCACAAGCAATTTTCCCGAGAAAATCATTCAGTTTCCTGCCCCTCTCTTATAACCTAAGTATAATGAATTCACATCAACACATTCTCTGACACTGCCCTTTCTCAAGGCTGAACTTTAATCAGGTAGCCACTTGCTCTTCTGGAACCTCCCTGGCCAAAGTAACCATGAATGATATAAATACATAAATAATACAGCATCCGCGCGACGGATCACATCTGACCTATTTAACCTTTCTCGGTTTATTTTGGGGTTCACTCAGCAGTATATCATACATATTGCTATACTCAGCAAAGTTATCACAACACTTTACTTATACATTAAGCACCAACATAGGAACACATTGCTATGAAGTTTATTTAAAACACATCAAAAGAAGAAATGAGGTCGGTTCAAAAAACAACAACAACAGAAAATTTCCTAGTCATCAACTCGAGGAATGTCGCGAATGCAGGGGTAAGGAGAAACACTCTGACTGACACTTTTGAAAACTAACTCTTCCGGCGCCACATGTATGTGTGCCTGATGATGTTCAGACACTGCACCATTGATAATGTTTTGTATAACTACTGTGTTAGATTTAACCATCTTTACTCGGTACGGACCCAAATACGCTGGCTCTAGTTTGTGTTTCCTAGGTTGTAATCGTTTCAAATAAACACGATTTCCCATAAATACCTTTACCGGCGTAGTTTTGAAGCGATCATCATACTTGAGCTGTGTATTTCATTAGCTCTTTTCAAAAACCTATCAGTGGTGTTTATTACTCTCCTTAAGAGATTCAGTAAATAGACACGATATTGCTCAGTTGAATAATTAGGCTACTGTTGCGAATTAATCAGGACCGTATATGGTAATACAGAATCCTCATCACACACTAAAAAGAAAGACGTGTCCTTGAGTGTAGCATTATATGCAATGTTCAAAGCTAGCTCAGCTGTAGGAGGCATAGTGTACCAATGAAGGGGGTTATCAGACACTAAGTAACGTGAAATATGCACTACTTCCCTAATATGTGATTTTCACTAAGCCATTAGCTGAATGCCTATATGTGGTCACTGAAAAGTGTTCAACTTTCATCAAAACCGTGACCGATTTTACCACCTTATTTATAAACTCGAGACCCTTATCACTCATCATAAGTAATGAAAGAGCACAGCACCTGGGCTAATGAATTTGTTGATTTATCCAACATTGCTTAAGTATGAGTGTAACGAGTAAATGCATCCACAAATAGACATATATACTTATGTTGTGGTATACCAGAAGGAAATAGTACTACCACATCCATATGCACCCTATAACATTTAATAGGAATCACAGGCCATTTTCTGGCTTCCGGTACAGTGTTTTTATGTTATTTGAAATATTTACAAGCATGATAACATTTTATATAATTTTCTATCGATTTTTTTCATTCCTAACCAAAAGAAGGATTCTTGTGCTCTCCTTAATGTTTTATCAATCCCTATACGCCCTGCATACAGACTTGCATGTACAATATGGATGGCTCGATTAATTAAAGAGGGAGGAAGAACTACCTGTGCGCAAATTCCCCTCCCCTCTTCTCGTAAGCACAATATAAGATATCATTCTTTATAAAAATATTCTCGCGGGGCACATTCAGAAAAGATGGATAACTCCGATTCCTCTTTAATAACTGCTCACACTCTTTCCATCAATTCCTCTTTTTTTCTGTCCCTCTTGGACTTCCTGTATGTCCCAATCTCCCAAGTCAATCACACCTGCATCATCAGGGCACTAATTTTGGACACCACTGATCGTGTCCTCGGCTACCCACATACATTCACCTTCACCATTTCCATCTCTCTCTCTCTCTCTCTCTCTCTCTCTCTCTCTCTCTCTCTCTCTCTTTCTCGGATCTCATTTTCTGATTGACCTTCGCGTGAATCCAAATCCCGTTTTCTATTTTTATGATGGCCTTCAATATATTGTTTTCCTTCTTCGTTTCTCTTTTGTGCCATAGCTGTTACTCCTATTGCCCTAGTTGTTACTCCTATTACTGCATCTCTAGAGAGGGCATCAGCTACCTTATTATCTTTACCTTCTATGTGGTCAAACCCCTTCATATTAAACTCTAATAATCTTTCAATCCATCTCACTTGTCTAGATATCAAGTCACCTTTTTAAAATAAATTCAATAAGGGGCGATGATCACTTAGCTACTCAATCAGCTGACCTAATGAAAAGATCCGATGCCTTTTTAGAACCCCAACAATAGACAATGCCTCTCGATCGAGTGTATTATAATTATTTTCTGCCCCTTTTAATGCCCTGGAAGCAAAACAAATGGGTCACTCTCTACCTTTACATTCTCGTTGAGAAATTTTGCCACCAATAGCAAGGCTACTCGTATTTGTTGTCACTAAAAACAGGCGATCAAATCTAGGATATGCAAGTAAGTCATTTCTAGTTAAGGCAGCATTTCAATGATTAAAAGCCATTTCTTCTTCCACTCCCTAATTTATTACTTTTTGTTTCTTTAAAGCATATAGGGTTCTCGCTATCACTCCAAAACCTCTCATGAATATACGGTAATACCCAGCGAGCCCAAGGAACCTAGATACTTCCTTAGAGGTACGTAGACTGGGAAAATCTCTAATAGCTTCTACTTTACTGGGACAGGGTTGGATACCTTCTGGGGTTATTATATGACCTAAAAACTCGACCTGTTTATAGAAAAATTTGCACTTTGACAAATTTATTTCATACCGTTTCGTCGCTATGCTACTAAAACTTTACGAGTATTATCATTGTTTTTCTGCCATTTTTCCTGTAATTATGATATCTTTTAAATGAACAAGAACATTATGGCTAATAAAAGAAGATAAAACAGCAATTATTCTCTAGAAAAAGGACTTGGAGCATTTTTAACACAGAAAGGAAAATTAAACTGAAATAGTTGATCGTTAGCTATAAATGCCGTCTTACATTTACTGGCTTCATGAATGGGTATTTGATAGTATCCAGATTTTAAATCGATAGTTGTAAAATATATACTATCCCATATCTTCTCAAGTAATTCTTCGATTGAGGGCAATGGAAATATATTATCCTTAGTGACTGCATTCAACTTCCTATAATCAGCACACAATCTTACCGAGCCATCCTTTTTCATAACAGCTACAATTGGAGAAGCCCAGGGATATTCACTCTTCTCAATTATCCCTTACTCCTTAATTTACAAATTTCTTTTCTATCCCTCCCTGGCAATGAATGGGTACATTATAAGGCCTTGACCTGATCGGCTCCGCCTGCCCCATTTCAATGATAAAGGGAAATCGATCAATCCTCCTAGGTGGCTCGTCTCCAATTGCAATTACATAGGAATAAATATTAACAATGTCACTGACTACAGGTCTATATTCTAGCGGACATAGTTTTCGCTCTTTCATAATCAAGTTCTAAGTGCATTCGTCTGTGCAGGCTGGAGTTTTAGCTCCCAAGATCCCATTATTAGCAATTTCACATAACTCTATTTCACACACAGAATCACTTCGTAACACAACTCTTTTATTTGGAAATTAATTATCGTTATATTAGTTCTGATCTCTTATATTTCTGACAAGCCCTCTCAGACTACGTGTGCCCATCTGTCATGGGATTCAACTACGACCTTGGTTCCCTTCGGGAGAGGCTGATACGGTGTCATTGATATGCTTGTAAGTGTCTGGGGAGGCAATACTTCTCCTCTTTCAGGTACAGCTGTTACCTTATTTAATTGTCTCTCCTTTCCCACTCAAGCACTTAATCTCTCATGAATTTCTATTGACAAAATGCCCCTTCTGCTTTTACTGCTATTCTGTCTTCCTCACTAAAAAAGTATATTTGATTACCCTTAATAAAATCTAACCATAGTATAGCCTCGATTCCTGGAATTCCAAAGGTGGGCAAGACAAAAAAATCATGTGCAAGCTTCAGAGATCCCACCTTAAAGTTGACGATCGTTGTACGCCCTGCCTGCATTTTATTTCCGCCTGGCATGTCGAGGATGACATATGCCGCTGACTGTGGTGGGTTTGAGGAGATTCCTTTTTCAAGAAGCGAAACGCTGGTTCCTGTGTCGATCGGCGCTCAAATGGACTTATCTGGTAGGTCAATCCTGATTGCTAACATCCCTAGCCGCCCATTAGGATATGTGGGGCACGTGCCAACAACCTCGTTTGCAATACCGCTGCTCCCCGCTCCTGTCCCAATGGGGGCACCCCTGCTCGCTCGACTGCTTCTTTTGTCATGGGGGGGGGGGGTTGGCATCAATCTCCCTTGATTCCCCCTTCCTCTGTTTCCTATTCCTTGGATGTTGGGCTGGAGAGGGAGGGCGTGTGCCACAGCCCGCCCGCCCTCAGTGTTTTTTGCTCTGCACTCTTGAGATAGATGACAGTAGGCCGGAAAAGTGTAACAGCGTTGGTATCCTTGGGTGGGGCATTCCACTCGTTGGTGCCCCTCTCCCCCACACTGCCAATACCTGGAGACTCTTCTCACCTGCTGACTACGTTCTCCCCTCTCCGGCTTTGGGGGTTGGAGTGTGCCTCTCATGGCTGCCACCTTTTCGGAATCACAGCAGTTATTCTCATTCATTTTTACTTTTGGTAAACTCTCTAGAATGTTTTGTATTGGCATCACTTAGTCTGCTAACGAGCTATTGTCATCAAACAAATTACCTCATAAATACAGGTTTACTAATCTGCGAATATGTTTACGGGCAATTGCTTTTTTATCACCTTCTGAGAGATTGGAAACGCAATCCCGAAAAATGAGAGTTGCAAAACTGAGAACGGATTCACCTTTCCAAATTTTGGGTCTGTAATTTTCTTCCATATGTCCCTTTCTTACATCAAGTAAGGAATATTTCTCAATTAAATGTCGTTTTATATCAGTATAACTTCTTAAACTATCTTGTGGCCAACACATTACCTCCATTGCCAGAGCTTCTTTCAGCAACCTTATTACTTGAATTGCTTATTCTCTTTTTGACAATCCATATATGGCTACTTCAAAGTCACTCAAAAACACTTTGATCGATTGAAACCCTTCATTAGGCTGTTGATCATCAAAAGGCCTAACCCTTGCCTGGAGTTATGGGAATTTTTGAACTACGACATTTTGCGTATTTTCACTCAGCTGTGCATGTGTGCTTCTACTTTTGTGTGTTTGAACTTTGTTTATGTATGTCGGATATGCTGTGGTTGTGCGCCGCTTCCCTTCTCGTTCAACTAAGAATCTGTTCATTAGCTTAGCTAGGTTATCTAACCTATTTTTCAAGTCCTGCGTTTCGTTGTTCTCGTCTATATTCTTCATCGACATCATAACCACCTGCTCCTTCGTTATCATCTCATGCAGCATCAGTGTCTGCTATGTTAGTCCTCGCATATCTAGGCATCTTGAACTTTTATTTTACTGGGTTAAAGAACAGCTTTACTCGCAGCATGCTCAAACAGACATATTTTTACACCTAGCACCAATTATGTCCCATGTCAACGGATAATGAGATATGGGAACATGGGTTTCTTCACTATATTACAAAAAGTTTGTTGATACACTACACAGCCCGATACTCTCTGACTAGTACCTTCTTCTAATGATCACTCGAATGGTACTGCTTATCCCTCGGCAAGTAATACAATGTTTCCCTGTCAATTATTAGATTTTGCAGAATTCTCGGCTGTGATGGGAATTACTGTCACCAATAGGGTAATCTCACATCACCTTATGAGACTTAGCACACGTCACCTATAACAGCGTTCACTGATCGCGCCTTACAATTCATGACAGTCATATTACTCTTAAAAAAATCATAAATTTCACTGCATGGAACAAATACTTCTACATATTTTTCATGCAAGGATTATTTTAAACTTACTACGGTTCATTAACAGAATACGAGCGTAACTATTCTAAACATGTTGATTGGAATAATACACACTTTACAGAAATAAATATATTCTATATAAATTACAACACTTTAAAAAAATTACATAATAACAAAATAAATCACTCGAAATATTAGGTCTGAACAAAATTTAGATTAAAACAAAATTGTTACGATATAAAAATTGCATAATGACTTGTCTTTAAATGTTGAATGTGAATAACCCTTAGACTAAGAAAGATAAATAACACTTGAAATAATTATACAATCACTTGTTTCACTTCAAATTAAATCTGAATAAAATTTTTAAGTTTGACACTTAATGAAAAATAGATAACCAGATCACAATAGAGATACCTAACCTTCCTGAAGTCATTTACAAAAA
>NC_090735.1:101607035-101617035 GCF_036898095.1 Palaemon carinicauda
TGTTGTCTGGGAGTTGCGTATTATTCTCAGGGCTCGGAGGTATTTTTCGTTAGGGAGCCTGGGAATTCACGGAATTTGCTAGTTGTATATATATATATATATATATATATATATATATATATATATATATATATATATATATATATATATGTATTTATAGATATATAGATAGATAGATATATCTAAATGTATATATATATATATATATATATATATATATATATATATATATATATATATATATATATATATATATATATATATATATATATATATATATATATATATATGTATGTATGTATGTATGTATATATATATATATATATATATATATATATATATATATATATATATATGCATGTATGTATGTATGTATGTATGTATATCAGCCATTATTATTCCAATAGAGAACAAATAAAAGGCAATGTCTGTGTCTATGTGTGTGTTTCTGTGTGTTTCATATAAAAAGAGAGGGAAGAGAATCTACATAAAAACTAGAAGTGTGTTCATATGCAAAATTTACCGAGGAAGTCAATGGAAGCAGTCCTGAATCTCTAAGTGCCTCCTTAATGGAGCTATGGTAAGCCAAACTACACCCACATTAAACCTTTGATTTACAGTTTATTCTTATATAAAAATGTCTGAGAAAGACAATAAAAGTGGTCTGAAATTGGAAATTGTCCCTTAAGAGAACTATGAGTGGGGGGGGGGGGGGAAGATTGATGAAAAGCTGAGAGATGAACAAGCAGGATTTAGAATAGGTAAAGTTACCCTGACCAAATTTTCATTTTGAGACATGAACAGCAAAGCATAGAATATAAAAATTCCCTTTTGATGGCATTTGTGGACTATGGAAAAGCTTCTGATAGTTTGCACCGAACAAAATTTGTGGAGAATCCTGCGTTATTATGGAATTCCTCTTAAATATTTAAATTTGATGAAGTCTGTTCGTGAGCATAGAAAATGGAAAGTTAATGTTAATGGAGTCTTATCAATGGAATTTCCAGTGAACAGCGGAGTTCTTCAAGGGAATGTATTGTCAACTATGTTGTTTATCCTCCTCATGGATTTTGTAATACGTGGAACAGTCATAGATGGTGGAGAAGGGTTGGACTGGATTGGTGATAGGAATTTAGTAGACATAGAGTATGCTGATGGTACTGCCCTTGTTAGCAGAACCCTAAAGGTTTTGCAATGCTTGCTTACCAGAATGCATGAAATATCACACGAGGTTGGGCTGAAGATAAATAGAAGAAAGACAGAGATGATCAGAACAGAGTATGCAATGGAAGATGACATATCATTTGAAGGAGAAAAGATTAATGAGGTAGAATCATTTAGCTATTTAGGAACTATGATGTATCCAACACAGGCTCTTTAGAGTTCGAGTTCAGGGGAGGATTAAACAAAGTAAACCAGACAATGGCCAGATTAAGTAAAATGTAGAAATCAAATCGCCTGAAATTACACATAAAATCAGACTATATATCAGTTTAGAGAGATCAGTGTTACTCTTTGGACATGAGTCATGGTATGAAACTGAGATAATCTTCAATAGATTTATTAGATTTGAGACCAAAGCCCTCAGAAAGATCTCAGGAGTTAAATGGCAGGACAAGATTAGAAATTAAACTATAAGAGAGACTCCATCATGATGAGGAGTAGATGGATATTGTTTGGGCATGCTCTTTGCACTCCCCAAGAGATATTAGTTCACCAAGCGTTCAGCTGGGCTCCACAAGGGACTATAAGAGTTAAAAGACCCACGCCTACATGGCTGAGGACTATGAAGCTCGAAGTAGGAAATGATGAATGGAGAAGTATCGAATTAAAACCTCAAGAGGAGGCGATAGGCGAAATCTAACCGAGGCCCCTTACTGCAATAGGCGTAGGAGGAAATGGTGATGATGATGAATATATATATTTGTGTGTGCATATATATATAGATATATATATATATATATATATATATATATATATATATATATATATATACACATATATATATATATATATATATATATATATATATATACACACACATATTTATATATATATATATATATATATATATATATATATATATATATATATATATATATACACATATATATATATATATATATATATATATATATATATATATATATATATATATATATATATATATATATATTTTATATATATATATATATATATATATATATATATATATATATATATATATATATATATATATATATCACTCTTTAGGCATAAGGACGAATATACACTTGCATGTTTAAGAATATCTTTGTGTAAGAGTGACAGTATCCTAGAACCCCCTTGATACTTCTAGGCCAATATCAAGAGCAGAAGAGAGAGAAAGTACGAGAGATCGACTCAGGATATGGTAATGTCATTAAAATCCTGTCAGTCACGGCAACAGATTTAAACCAATATCCTAACCGGACGAGAGAGAGAGAGAGAGAGAGAGAGAGAGAGAGAGAGAGAGAGAGAGAGAGAGAGAGAGAGAGAGTCTTTTAGTTGGAGAGTAAAAACTTATTTATAAAAAGGTCTGATGTTAGGTGAGAGCCAGAAATCACGAGAGAGAGAGAGAGAGAGAGAGAGAGAGAGAGAGAGAGAGAGAGAGAGAGAGAGAGAGAGAGAGAGAGAGAGAGAGTAGGTCCATCGGTTGAAGCGTACTATCGGGTAAAAGTTTATTTATAGAGATGTCTAATATTAGATGAGAGAGAGAGAGAGAGAGAGAGAGAGAGAGAGAGAGAGAGAGAGAGAGAGAGAGAGAGAGAGAGAGAGAGAGAGAGAGAGAGAGAATTTTTTTTTTTGTAGAGTACTATCGGCTAAATACTTATTTATAGAGATATTAGGTGAGATCCAGACATAATAGATATTTGAGTCAAGTTGTTGCAGATTAAGCCTCCATGAAATTAGCACTGACCCTTACTGATATAGAGAACCGTAAGTAATCAAAATTCATAAGTGAAAAAGTAATTGAAAGGAATAATTATTCAATAGTAAGATAACTCACAAAGTTAACGATAATGATCTTCACCTTTGAAGCATAGAATGTGTGTGTAGAATTTAATGCAATTGTGCATTATTTACTGGTAATTATGTGAGAGATGCAGATAACAGCAAGTTCTTGACCTAGTATGAGATGACCAAAAAGGATACGAAAAAAAGCAGTAAGAGAAAAGAATTGAAAATACTGTTAGGGGCATATTTTTCCGTTTTACTTATTCAGCTTAAGCAATAACTCAAGTATGAGAAGTTCTGTGGTATTCTTCATACTGCCACGCATCATAGCTCCTGTTACTTCGTATTATTATTATTATTATTATTATTATTATTATTATTATTATTATTATTATTATTATTATTATTATTATTATTTCTTGGTAAACTACAATCTTAGTTGGAAAAGCAGGATGCTATAAGCCTAAGGGCCCCAACCAGGAAAATTACCCAGTGAAGAAAGAAAATAAGGAAATAAAAACCATAAGAGAAGTAATGAACTATTGAAATAAAATGTTTTAAGAACAGTAACAACATTGAAATAATTCTTCCCTACATATGATATATAAACAGGAAGAAAAATATTTTTTTCCCGAATGCACAGTAACTCCACTCACTGTTTTCAATGTTCTAACGAAAACCCCGTAGCTTCTCTTCATGTATTACTATTGTCTACTATATTTTGCCGCACTCTATTTACTTGTTTAAGCAGGTAAGCCATACCATAAGGCTTTTCCCTCCTATGTCTACAAATTTTACTTTGAATTGGTCAATCAGAATTCAGATATATTTCTGTCACTCCTTTCGATTGGATCCTCAAAGAATTCGTCAAAAAATGCTGATCATCAGATGATTTTCAAATATCAACAGAATGAAAGAGATCGAAACGTACTGCAGACGAAGCTATGAGCCTTTTTTTTATCTAATAACAAAGAAATTTTGATCTTCCATCAGTAATAAATGGTTCTAAGCCGTGCATAATTGCATTTCATGCACAGGTGATCAATCGATATTACTGGCAGTGTCACGGTAAAGCTAGTAATATGAAACTGATAAGAGTGTCCAGTGCATTTTCACGGTAAAGCTTGAAAGACGAAACTAAAAAAAATGTATTCAGGGCATTTTCTCGGCTAGCGATTACAATGAGAGTTTCGTTCTATTTTGAAGCTAAACCGTCGCCCTCGTATAATGATAACGCAAACGCCGACTATTAAGGCAAACCATTGCAGCCCTAGTCTCAGCCTAAGCTAGTCATTGCAGACCAAGTCTCAACCTAAGGTAAGGATATATCTGTCTACGGAAGGGTCGCCCCCATCCTGGTATGGCTTCTAGGTTAGGTTAGGTGGGGAAGGTTAGCTTAGCTAGTGTTCTTTTAAAATCAGACTATGTTCAAAATAGAAAATTTGAGGAAAAGATATCTGCTAATATCGCATAAAATCTAATATCACACTTTTTGACTATTTTCTTTTTATTTGATTGTATCCTAAGTAACGTTCGCTGCATATTTCTCAAAGTCATGTTAATGGTATTTTTTGTTTTGTTTTTTGTCTTCTCGCTTATATATTTACAATTTATGAAATTTACCCATAAAAAAACACACACAGACGAGAATATATTAATGCAGCACTGTCATACTCTTGTGTGGCATTTAGTACATTTAACGTACAATATTTCTGTATTTGAGGGAATTCGACTACTAGTTTATATATTTACTATAATTATGTCATTGTTAAAATGAAAGATACATAGAGTTTCAGAGGCAATAAGTAAAATATGCCTACAATGCATACTAAAGTACTGTATATTCAAGTTATCTCTACAAAAAAAAAAAAAAAAAAAAAAAAAAAAAAAAAAAAAAAAAATAGGCTACTACTGTCTCAAAATTAGTTGAATACTCTCACTCAGAACTAAAGAGATTCGGAATTTTATAGCCTATAATTTGTACTTGGTAATTTTTTTTTCTTTTTTTTTTTTGTAAAAATTAGAAACTTTTACATAAAAAACTGTAACAATTGAAAGTGATTTATGTACAGTAATAAAATTATACATATAAAATAAAATAAAAATGCTAAGCCACGGCTCGCCTCATTCGCAAATAAACATTATCTTATTGCTCCTCAGTTCAGCTAAGAGGCATATAGATATGAGCATCCCATTTGCATGAATCAATATTAAAGTATCATGATTACTTGTAGTTTATATCATGTCCCTCAAATAGTTCCTTCCCCCTCCCACCCTCTTCCTCTATCTGGATTTTAAATACTGTATACCTTTTGTTTTATAAATAAAATCATGTTTTGAACAAAACTTTAGAAGAAATGTCATCATGAAGTTTGGTTATCTAGGTCTTATATTATTTAGACCGTACATTACTTAGGCCGTAAGACGTTTCAGCCGTTTGGCAGTGGCAGTTTAGATGTTACGGTCTAAATGATTTATGGCCGAAACAACCAGAACTCACTGAAGATGCCTTGTATCATAGGCCTTTCCCATACAGTCATTGTATGACTTTTTTTTTTTTCCCCGTCTTTGGCACTGGGGTACCACCTTGTGCTTGCACAATTCAAATGCACTAATGCCCCGTTATAGAATAAGTTCCATTCATGGAAAAAAAAACATAGGGATGTGGTGCCTATTGGAAACGTCCATGCATGGTGATCGCTGGACTGGGATTCAAGTCCCTCTCAAACTCGGTAGTCTGCACCCTCACCGTCCTTGTGAGCTAAGGATGGAGGGTTTGGGAGAACCTATATATTTACCTTCTGAGTCATCAGCAGCCATTGCCTGGCCCATCTGGCCCTAGCTTGGGTGGAGAGGGGGCTTGGGCACTGATCATATGCATATGGTCAGTCTCTGAGGCTTTTTCTTTTTGCCATTTATTTATGTGAACTTGGATGTGCTTAGTGAACATAGGCTCTGGGTCGATGATATCCCTCAGATCTTTCTCTTCCGTCATGGTACCAAGTGTGTGCTTCTCTCTCTATTAGATGTTTGTATGGTGTGGTCATATCAACGGTTCTTTGTTCCAAGGGGCTTTGCCTTGCACTTTTCTTGATGAAAGATCATTATCATTATATAAGTCCATTATTGCAGTAGGTCGAAATCCTGCTGAACATTGGACTGATGGGCTTCGTGCATGTTTGAGATAGCCTAGTAGATCTTGGTGTTGTCCATAAACATGGAGATGTAGTTCTGCAGGAGGTCTGGGATGTCGAATTAGAAGAGGGAGAGAGTTGATGAACAGGTGAAGGTATCCGGACTAAACATCGATAGTCTACCATTGTGACATTGTGGGAAGAATAACCCCCTAGGAGAGTTGTTATTCTCCCCCTACATTGACTGTGCCCTTAACCCTGTTTGTTATGAAAGGGCTGCTGATTTATTCCCCACTTCAGGATGAAAAGTACAGGGGACGAGAGTCACTACTAGGTGCTTGTGTATGCAAAAATCTTGTATGACCGGAAGTTGAAGCAGACTGTGGCCGCTGAAAGGACACCACCCGGTGTAACAGCGAGTCCTGGCTTGCCTACCTCATCTCGGCTACTGCCTCAATCTCCTCTGACGGGAACAAGACTCTCTATAGGTGCATTTGAAAAATCTAGAATGTTCCACCAACTAGTGGTGGCTCGTAGCTAAAATTAGTGAGTTTGCTCCTCAAGAAAATTTTTAGTCTGGGTTAATTTTTGTGTAAAAAGAAATAAATATGTATAATAATTCATTTAGAAAACTCTATGATAAAAAAAGAAAACAAGATTATTTGCTATAGCCTAATTGTTACACTTAAGCTTAATCCATTTATTTAAAAAAGAAATCCATTTTTGTTTTGATTTGTGGGAAAAGATAAATAATTTTCTCTTTGATTTATCGATGAAAACTGCAAAAATTTTCATCGAACTGGATAAAATATAGTAGCTGGAAGTAGAATAATAATCTAATTCTACATTTTATGATATTCAAGATTATGGTACATGGTTTTCCACCACATCATATGCAGAATAAAAGAAAATGATTTCCACCTTCACACTAAGGTCAGCACTGCAGGAGTAGCAGAGCTCACGCTCCTTCACAGCCTCAAGTGCAGCTTCCTATAAGTGCATGTGCGCGACAGCCAAACACCATGTTGCTGGAACTGTAAAGTGAACAGTTTCATACAAAGATTTTTGTATTTTTTAATAAACTGAGGGATGGCTGCTGACATTAATCATAAGAATTATATATTGTACAAGAATGAAGAGAAAATTAAAGAGAAATATATATTTAATGTTATCAATGATATCAAGAGAAAATAGAGGGGGCTGCAGTTCCACAGCTCCTACACATGAGCGCCACTGTCGTCGGTTGATCTACTTCTGGAACCTGGAGGCTACGATATCACAGATCTTGAGGACCCAGTTTGCCCACTGGTTGGCAGCTTCATGTGTCAAGAACTCAACAGCTCTGGTATCTTTTTCTCAGAGTTTGTCAAGTTCTGTAAGTTGGCCAAAATATGACTGTACCTGACCAGTGGTTAATCCAGAAGGCTGTCAGAAGTTATCATTCTCATGCTCTCCACCCCCATTGCCTCAGGAAATGAAAAGGTATTAGACACTGTGGACAAATGGTCTGCAGTAACACCTATGGTCAGGGAAAGGAGAGCCCTCCTTCATTTGGTAGTACTTTGGTTGATGTGAGAAAGCTGGAGGGATCTACCTAGCTGATCTCCTCCCCCCTTAGGGAATCCTTTATTGCAGATATCTCCACATCGACTTATGCTACCACTTCTGAGGCCAGGATTGACCAAATCAGCTCTAGTTTAGGTCTGGTGCTTCGATCGATGACCACTTTCCTCCTGTTAGGAGGAGAGCAAGGGACCCTTTCGAGGCCATTAACCCTAAAAACACAGGTTAATACCAGCAAAAAGGTGGATTCTGACTCATCTTCCTCCATATTCGGGTTTAGATCTAGCCAGCTGAGGAAGGGCACAGTCAGAATCATCAGAAGTCATATGAGAGAGCATCTAGCTCCAATACCGTACCTGGCGGGTCTTGGGAGGGGTCAAAAGTAAAAAAGGTCCCACGCTCCTCTCTCCTGAGAGAAGAATAAGATCGAGAGGGAATGGCAACCACACTCTGCTAAGGACTCGCATAGCTTGTGAGTCCGGGTTTCCCGGAGAGTTGGAGGATCTTGTGTGATACTGAACCTATTCTTCGGAATGCTATTGAGGTCTCTTTTATTTCCTGATTTGTATGCCCCTGGAGAAAGGGGAGAGATAGCTAGAAAGTCATCTCTTCTCTTTTACGTACTCAGTGCAGTCCGACACTGGCCTGGTTCTGTTCCTACCCAGAGTTAGCTGTCGGTCTACTTCACCCTTTCTCCGGTTCTGAGAAAAAGGAGAGCAAGATGTGACAACTAATAATTGTCCTTCGGTGACATAGAATCCCGATGAGTTTGAAGGTTATAGTCACCGCAGGGTGATGTCTCTTGCAGCCTTTGGTCGCACCTTCGATGGTCATTAACCCTTATTGGTACAATGCCCAAGTCTTGGAACTGAGGGAGGGTGCGTTAGGGAGCTCGTGCCTTCGTTCACTGTGGGGAAAGATACCCTAGACTGGGAGGATATCCCTTATGATTGCCCAAAACGTGCAGGTCTTTGGTGTAAGTCTAGGATCCTGTGTTCCATCTTAGGGTACCCTGCGCACTGGTAAGTGGCGCAGACCTTATTGGTGCATGATCTATGGAAGTGCATCTAGGTTATGTAAAAGAGGTGAGGTGCGTCTATGATGAGCGAGCATTTGTAAGGTGTGTCTGGGTGAGGCACGAGTGGGTGAAGTGTGTCCTGATGAGGTGCATCTTGGTGAGGCTTGTTTGGGTCATGATACAACATGCATTAGTTCTTCAGTATCAGGGGAAGAGGGGTCAGGCAGATGTTGAAGGGCCATACTACCAGCAAGCTTAGGTGAGCTAGGGGGCTCAGGTAAGAGTGCATTCCTTCCTCCATAAGGACAATGACATTACAGCAAGTGCTTAGATGATCATTATCCTTAAGGCTACATCCTTGCTGTCTGTATGAGATTGTTCCGAAGAGCTAGAGGGCGCAGATGAAATCACTCATCCTCGCTTGCAATAATGATGGCTCTTTTACGTCCACACCTTTATCACCTGCGCCCTCCGACCTCGTTATCTACATTAACGTGGCCACGGAAGCCTACGCCAACTCTTCACTAAATGTCCTTACATTTAAGTTTGGCCAGAACTATGCAGGACACCCATGGTTCACACCAAGTATGGTACCTATCAACATATTAAGATGATGGGCCTCCATTGTTTGGAAGATTTAGAATTTTGACACCAGATAATCTTGGCAGCTGCTAAATGCACATTTGCCACAATGGAAGAAATAAAACTTTCTTAAAAGGTCTCAAGCCTATGGTTGTCGCCACTGCACATTATCATGAAGATGAATGGATCCTTACAACCTTGACAGGATTACAGATGTCTTGATATGCCGAAGGAATCAGACCACTACCCACTCCCCAACATCACCAACTACCTTGTTGATGCTGAAGTATTCTCAAACCTTGGCCACCTGAAGGGGTATTATCAGATGCCTATGAACCCCGAACACATCCCCAAGACTACCATCACTACTCCTTTCAGCGTATATACCTTCAATTACTCCTGCTTTGGCTCTTATAATGTATGATACATAAATAACATATTATTATCCTCTTCCAAAGAGGACCACCTACATCACCTACACATCATCCTCGACCACCAACAGCAGAATGACCTTGTAATCAAGTATGACAAGTGTACTTTTTTTGTGCCAAGGAAGTGGCCTTTTTGGTTCATCATATCACTTTGGATATTTTTCACCTCTCGGAAAAGGTATCAGCAGTATAAAAATTTCCCGCACCCAAGACTATCGAAGCACAGAAGGAATTTCTATAAGTACTGTGAACTACTATCACAGGTTCTTGACAGCCATTGACCCCACTTTAGCCCC
>NC_090735.1:101622035-101629535 GCF_036898095.1 Palaemon carinicauda
TGTAGTTAACACACATTTGGGTTCTCTTCAACTGTCATCTTTAATGTGTTATAGTTAGAGTTGGTATGTTACATCTTCAAGTAAAGTCTAAGTAAGTTAACTTTAAAATGGTTTATTCTTTAAGAACAGTGTTAACATGTCCATCACAGGAGTATAGCTGGTTTGGTCGGATGACCATTCCGTATGACATCGTAAAGTAAACTAATACAAATATCCATATTCATGTTAAAGTTATTTCAGCACTTAATGATTTATGAAAACACCACATAAATACCGGAGGATACTCAGTTCCGTTCTCACAGACAACCTTTCTCACGAACTGAGTTGGTGTTTACTCTTCATGAAAAATGTTACATTGCTGAGGTTTGGCATTCACATCCTGCTATAATATGACTACAGCACTTCTCACACTCGCTTCTACTTCCATAGTGACCTATTAGGTCATGTTTTTTAAACATGTAATATATGATTATTACACTTGCTTGTAATCCCTAACTAAGAATCAAAGTAAGAGGTATTTTTTGTATAGTCTAAGTAAAAGAATCACCCAGTTTTATTTTGAATTTACGTAAGAGACTTTGGATATAATTTTCTCAGAGCATGGGTATTAATTTTCAAGTATAATAGACAAATGTAATATAAACAGGTGAGCTGGAGCTCGAGAGTTTAGGTAATTCGTCAACCATAATATATATTTTTGGTGCCCAAACCGGGGATCGAGCGAGTCTGTTTTAAATATTGGTGACAACAGGGCCCTGTTTTCATTAAAGGTTTGAACAGTTTATTATTGATAGGATTCTGTGTATTATCAGGATATATTTTTTTTGAGGAAAGGTATAAGTTTTGTAAAGTACAAGAGGGCACAATTTAATATCCAAGAGTATTTGAAAAACTCAATTGCTCTGGAATTGTCAGACGCTAATGTAACCAAAGCTCGGTGCCTCTATTTTAATGGCATGTGGTGGCCATGCAGCAAGTAGCATGATTAAAGCTCAAATCAAGTGTCTAGCCTTAGAAGCATTGATAAACTCGGGGAAGCTATCGAAAGAAGATATTGTCGCCACTCGCAATCTTTTGGAGAATGCTGAAGCAGAATTTGTAGCGAAGCAAGGATCTGTTGACCCAAAAACTAAAGGCATGAAAGCATAAAGGAATGTAGAGGCTACGATTTGACGAACTGCTGAGGAAGAGGATTTGATTAACTTTAAGATGATGGCAGAACAAGAAGAAAGAGAGAGAAGATGAAAAGAAAGAGAGGCAGAATTAGAAGAAAGAGAGAGAAGATGGGGAGAAAGAGAGCCAGAACTAGAAGAAAGAGAGAGAAGATGAGAAGAAAGAGAGAGAGAAGCCCGAAAAATCGCCAAAAAATGCGAGGGAAATGGAAGCCAGAGAAATTGCAAGACAAGAAGAAAGAGAGAGAAGACAGAAAGAAAGAGAGAGAGAAGAAGCGAGACGCACAAGGGAATTGGAATTGTTGAATCATCGGCTAAGGTCGGCAATGCAGACAGAGATGACCCCTACTTTGCAAAATCCCATGTTTAATGTGATAAATGCCCTGAGGTTCATTCCAAAATTCATTGATGAAGCTCCCGACGATTTCTTCGATCATTTTGAAATGGTTGTATCGATGATGGAATGGCCAGAAGATAATTGGTCTCTGTTATTGCAGGGTGTCCTCATTGGGGAAGAACACATTGCTTATCTAAATTTGTCTCAGGACTAGAGAAATGAGTATCAAGAAGTAAGGAGAAGAGCACCGCAAGTGTATCAGATAACCCCTAAATATTATACGGAAAATTTCCGACGATTGTGGAAGGACAAGATAATTACTTTCCTGTATTACGTTTATCAGGTAAAACAAAGTTTTAAGAGATAAATAGAGGCTGCTAACGTGAGAGAGATGGCTGATTTAGAAGAATTGATAGTGCTGGAACAATATCTACGAGGAATTCCTGAAGAATTTCAAACATATATGAGAGAGAGAGGTAAAGAAACCTAATAGAGCCACGTCACTGCGTGAAGATTATGATATTATCAGTAGTGAACCCTTCTTGGGTATGGAGTTTCAACAATCATTCCGACCAGGTGTCAAGTATTCGCCAAACCGTTGTTCAGTAATAACTATGTCAACAAGTTCAATAGTTACAGCAGAAGTACCTCTAGTATGGTTCCAAAGCAGAATGCGATAGTACAACAGCAACAATAGTTGAACCGTCCTCCTTCAGGTATCGTAAAAGATGTACAGAAGGTTAATATTGTCTGTTATAAGTGTGGCAAGAAAGGCCATATGAGTAAGGAAGGTTGGTCGAACCAACAGAAGGCAGTCGCCCAAGTGGTTAAGGATATTTCAACTTCACAAAACACGAAGGCGAAGAAACAAACGGGAAAGGACGGCGAGGAAAATAAGACAGATGAAATTTACATGATGAACAGGGCAACCCCTAAATGCGAGGATGCCTCTAAGTTATACATATATGAAGGTATGTTAGCCGCAATAGATGGGAGTAAGCAAACCCCGCTCAAGATATTGCACGACACAGGTTATAACCATAGTATACACACATTGGTGGAACAGTCTCTCACAGGAAACTCAGTCATTTTGAAGGGAATAGGAGGCGAGGAGGTTAAACCTATTTGCCGTTTGAAACTGTCATGTGAGTTGGTGACAGGTCATTTTGATTCTGCGGTAAAGTATTCATTGGCTGTCGAAGGAGTAGAAGTACTGTTGAGTAATGAGGTTGGTGGAGTGCCATTTGTCCCTTTGTAACTCGAGAAGGGCTACCTGTATCTTTTTCCTATTTGTGTGATGACTAGGAGTATGACATAGAAAGTGGCTGCAGAAAAAGAAAGAGAAACCGAAGGAGCGATGACCTTAGAAGAGAGCCCGAAATATGAAGAACGACAGACGAATGAACAGGAAGACAAGGAAGCTATGGACTTGGAGGAAGTGGAAATCTTGGCATTAAAAGTAGGATAAGTGAGTTAAAAAATGCGAATAGGATTGCAAAGGAGGAATGCGACGTTAACAGAATTAATGTCTTGTGTGGTGGATGAGATGGAGGTGCGGCCTTCTCACACCTGTTATTACCTCAGTGAGGGATTGCTTATGAGGAAGATAGACGCTGATATCCCTGGGAATACCGAATGGGGCATATACCATCAGATATTGATTCCAGCACCTCTGTGAAGACAGGTGATTGCCGTAGCACAGGAGACAGGGCTAATGGGAATACAAAAGACAACGGAGAAGATTTTGAGACCTTTTCTCTGGCCTGCCATACATAAGGATGTGAGCCAGTTTTGTCGTGCATGTCATGTTTATCAGATGCTTGGAAAGCCTGACGAGTACATCAAAATGGCTTCCTTAAATAAGATTTCCTCTCCTTGTTCAAATGCTCACCCTATTTTTAATCTACAGCTACCCCACTAATATGCGTGGTGTCAACAACAGAGGTTTCAAGAGGGCCCCGAAAGAGGCGTAATGCTCGGCGCCAAAATGTGCGCGCCAATGCTTGACACATGTGACCCAGCTAGGAGAGCTGTGAAGGGGTTACCACTGATACCCTAGCTCGGATGTCAGCGATTGCCCTTCGCACTCAGACAAACCCGAACCTCGTTAAGGAGCAGAAGCAACCTCCATCTCTCTCTCCCAGAAGTTAAGTACCCATAAGCCACTCCTGTACCTTCTTATAGCAGCTAGCCATTGAAATTGTGAAAGTGAAACCCAAACCGGGAACTGGCTAATTGCCGTCAACGAGGAACGTGTGACAAGAGGTCGACCAAGCCTGAAGTTTAGTACACTACTTGTGGGGATAACAGGAGTTTGGCAAAACCAAGGGAGGATAAACTTCAGTTAGGTCTGGAGGCCTTGGTCAAATTAGAACAGTGGACACATGGATGGCCAGTGATCGCCAATAATTTGTCTAAGGATGCCCGCCACATGGGAGTCGATTAATTATGAAGTTTTTTTTTCTTTTTACTGATCTTTTATACAGTTAGGGGTAAGACAAGGTAAGTTACCTTCAATAAGAATACGCCAGTCTCAAGGAAACATAACGATCCAGAACGTTACTGTATTCCCCATCTCGTTTCTATATGATATTCTGGCCACAGGTTAATTTTCAGGGGGGATCAGTTTCCTGTTTATTTTTCTCTTCCTGTTGTAGGCCTATTTGTAAGAATAGAACGTGCAGAGGGAACTGCTTATTTTCGTTGTTTTCTTCTCATTTATCCGTGTTCATAAATAGATATTTTTACGTCCCTTTTAAATGTATTTATATATTGAATGTGTTTATTTTCATACTTGTAACCGGATGTTATTTTTGTCGTCGAGTCTTCGCCAGATGATAATTTAACTTACTTGTTCCTCCCATCATAGGATAACGATTTTTTTAAACAATAACCCAAGGTCCTTTTTATTTTCCCGCCAGGAACCATTTCTTAGTTGTGCTATTGTTCTTTCCTGTAAGTGTCCCTTTGTGCCTTTTTTTAATACTTTTCTCTATATAAATTAATGTAAATTTATATTCCCTTTATTTCATTGAGCCCACTCACTGTTTGCGTTACCATAGGTGCTACTGTTTTATATTTCATCGTGTCATTTTAATTATTTGCCTTGCCACAGACACTACTATTTTTCCATTGCATATGTAGCCGAAAGAAAATACAAATTTTTGAATAAACAACAAATCCCATTATTCATGTACTGCCATTGTCTGCCTGATAGAGGCTTAACTTTATTTTTTCGTTGCATTTGGGGTTACAAAGAAGCGTGAGGGCATAACCTCGTGTTGAACCTGACCTCCTTGGAGACGGCACATGTTTGCCACCTCCAACCTTAGACCTCTGGCTGGGTATTGTGTTGGCCTGTGTTTACAACCCTCTTTATTTGTGTCTTCTCTGCCTCTTCCCTCTCTCTACATCTTTTTGAGCCTGTTCCGGTCGTTTTTTTTTATATTGTGTTGCTTGACGATTTTATCGAAGGTATATTTGTTGTGTTGGAATGGGAATTAATTTTACTTGATCATCTAACCCTTTTGGAAGAATTGTTTTTGTGTACGTGGTTCCATTCTAGTATTATTCTTTTTAATTTCAGCGTGCAAGATTTTGTCTTCATTTTGATTTTTAAAGGGTGGGCGTGATTTTCATTGTAATCTTTAACCCTCCTTTCCCAGTGTGATATTTTATTGTTATAATTGAAGTGGCAAATTCTGCTTATTCGTAATTGTAAGATGTCGGTTACAACCCCGTCAACTGCTGGTGGCCAGAGCAATGTTGTTTAATTTCTGGAAACCAATAATAAAACCCTTCTAATGGCACTGAACTGAGGCATGCCTGCACAGCCAGTGGCATCCAATTCCTAAGTAACCTTAAGAAAGGGCAGCTGCAAGGATTTCTTAGAGGTCATTTTCAGAGCCTTGCAGAGAGTGATGATAATGAGGACCAGGAAATCCCTCAAGTTTTGTGGACCACAGTACTTTCTCCAAACCAGGGTGCATAAGTTAATGTGACCAACCCACCCCCACCCCACGAAGTGATTCCCCCTTGGTCCCACTGCATACACCTCCCAATCTTACATCATTCCTTCTTTTCCTTAATCGGACTAGCTCTCAGGTACCTAATGTGGAAGCAAAGTTTTCTTCCCAGTCTGAGAGCAGGTCCAAGGATAGGGAGCTCAGGCGGATGGAACTAGAAATCAGAGCGCATGAGGTTGCGTGTCTGAAGCATGGCTCGGGCTTCAGAAAAGAAATCCGGCTGTCACAGCGAGGGGAATCCAAGAACCCCATTGCATGCTGCATCTTGGCGAGGAGACAAAATCCTTGCCAGCCTATGAGGAGAAAGACCCAGAAACTTTCTTTACAGCGTTCAAAAAACTGCTAACAAACCGGCGGGTACCGCAGGAGGAATGGGCACTCATTTTGCGAGCTAAGTTAACTGGGAAAGCCTTACAAACCTACACAACCCTAACTATTGACGAAAGTTAAAATTATTTTACTAGTAAGGATAGAGTACTTAATGCCATGGCACTTGTTCCCAAGGCATATCGCCAAAGGTTTCGGCATATGAGGAGGGAAGGGAATCAAATTCATGTTATCTTAGGTCGTTGAGTGACCATTGTCTGTGAGAGATGGATCAATGTGACACTAACCAGCAAAACATGAGCAGCTACTAGAACTCATGGAAATAGAGCAGTTCCTCAACATCATCAAGGCTGGGGCCCGAGACTACCTTGAGAAAAAGAAGGTAAAGGCAGTGCATTCTGCTGCTGTTCTGGCTGTTGAATTGGAGGTCTCCACGGGACTGATGAAAGCCCAGCCCAAAGAATTTCCGTCAAGCCCTCAAGAGATGCCTGCACATCTGTGGAATAAGCCTCCTCCGACTCATCCTAACTCTCCCAGATATGGTAGCAATTTTTGGTCTGGGTATCCTCCGCCCCTACCGCCAGTGCTTTGGGATTCTGAAGGACCTCTATCAGTCGATCTGACTGAGCATCCGGAAGGTAAGAAATGTACCAACTTTGGTAAACAGTAACACACCATAGTCTGTGCCGCACCAGGAACAAGGGCAGGGGGAGACCTGTACACTGCAACCAGATTGAAAAGAGGAATGAAGAGAAAGCATCACCTCAGGAAAATTAGCATTTCCACATCATGAATCTGTTTCTCTGGAGAAAAATTTTGCTAACCCAGTCAGGATGAGAATTCATCGGGATACGGGAGCTAAGCAATCCCTCTTACATCACTCATTCTTATCCTTCCCTGAGAACTCACACACTGAAGAGAGGGTCATGGTGAACAGACTAAAAGGCCTACAGATCTTGCTCCAGCACAGGATCTATCTAGAATATCCTTTTAAGACTGGGTTAGTGCATGTAACTCTCTTTGACACCGAACCTAAGCCCGGAGTGCAGATGCTCCTCGGAGATGACCTAGCCGGAAATAAGTGCTGCAATCCTGGACTCCAAGTTAGTCCCGTACCCTTAGTGAAGGTGGAAGATTCTGATGTCCTCCCAGCATGTGCAGTTACCTGTGCACAAGCCCAGATTATACATGGGAAGTCAGAACCTGAGTTTGAATTAGCCGGAACCTTCATGAGTAATTTAGATGAATTGCTTACTCCTCCTTTACCAAAATTACAACTAACCAGAGAAAAATTCATTCTGGAGCAGACCCAGGATCCAGAACTGGCCTCCTCCACCTCAATGCTGGAGAGTTAGGAGAGCTCGACAATGGAGCTTCAGGGTACTATCCGGACAACCATGTCTTGATGCACAAATGACGGTGTGCAACAGTTCTTGCAGGTGCTAACTGGACCATCCTACATCTAGTGGTGGTTCCTCGCTTATATCGGAATGAGATCATGAGATTGGCCCATGAACAACCCTTAGGGGGAAGTTTGGGGATAAAAAAAACTCGTGCAAAAGTTTCTCAGCATCACTTCTGGCCTGCTATGAATAAAGTTGTGGCCCAGTTTTGCGATAGTTACCACAATTGCCAGGTT
>NC_090735.1:101642035-101654535 GCF_036898095.1 Palaemon carinicauda
AAGACACTTTCCTTTTAATACAGAGAATTCGCTTGCATCGACACTAAAAGTTGCAGAGATGCTATCTGACGACTTGCAAAATAAGACTTACGAGGCAAAATCTTTGGCTCGTGACCTTTTGATGTGGACAGTAGGACACGATAATCTTGAGAAACGTAACCCGTTTATTTTTGCTGCACTAAACATCTTTGGTTCTATTGCAAGTTTAGGTTTAGGAATTTCCAATCGTCTTAAGATTAGTAATCAAAATAAGAAAATTGAGTTTTTGACTCATGAAAATTAATTGATTATGTCAGAAGTAAGGAATCAGTTAGCTTCAATCAATCAAATTATGAGTTTGGTAAACGAACATTCTAGTAATATCAGCCAGATTATGGAAGTACAAGATTTGTTGGCAACGTTAACGTATTATGATTCTAAAATATATCCCATACATAATAGAATTGCACATCTCATTGAGAAATCAAAAGACTATGTGGAAGCTATCATGTTAGCGACTAAAGGTGTACTGTCACCGCATTTGTTGCCAATAAGAGACTTAACGTTAATTGTGGAAAAGGGACAGGAGAAATTAGGTTATGTTCCTTTGTTAGATGTACGTAGGTTAGAATTTTATTACAGCCTAATTACAGTAAGCGTTGAAAATCACAGGATTATGATTACAATTCCCTTTGATTTTTCCAATGCCTGGCAATCTTACAGGATATCACCATTTCCGACTTTCATGACGAATCACTCAAATCCAGTAATATCCAGTTTGACAGGACACATATTGATTTCCCCAGACAAGGAAACATATACGGTCATTAAAGACTTAAATCAATTAACTCACTGTTCAGACGCAATGGATGAAAAAATATGTACAGCTGACTCCTTTGAATTCCATAAAAACTTAATGGATTCATGCGAGTTAGGTATAGTGCTAGACGGTGCTCTCTCCCATACACATGAAAATTGTCTGGAAAAACTTTATCCCTTTGACGATAATAAGTTCAATTGCAGAATGAACAACGGCTCGTGGATACGATACGACAAGGCCGGCTTCAATGTATCATGCCCGGACGGATCCACGTCCTATTCCCAAATCTTCGTTGCAGCAGATGGTTGTATCGGTACGTCCCCGAATTACATGGTTCATGGAATCAAGACTATCATCAGAGAACGAGCCTACTTCGCGAACTTCACGTGGTCGACAACAATTCCATCTTTACCTCTCCCATACAATGCACGTGTGGCTAAGCGGTTGATGAAATTGACCGAGATGGACCAACCGACACCGACTTATGCAGAACGTCGATTCTACGTGTTACTAGCAGTAGTCAGCGTTTACGGTGATGATATTTATCGCCGTTAACATCCTTGTTTGGCGTAGGTTAAAGAGAAATAAATTGGAGCTCAAACAGAACGTTTTGCCATGTCCAGAAAAAACTCCTTATTTAATTCAATTTAAAGCCATTTGAAACTGGCCCCTTCATTCGTTCAAAGGAGTAAAATTGTCTTGAAAAAGTGTTGTGCCCGAAAAGCAGTTAGTACGCTAGTAATATGTAATTAAAAAGACTATAGAACATTTGCATTTTAAAAAACATTTAAAAAATAAATCATTTTTTGGGCACCTAATAAAATATATAAGCCTGAATGTTAAAATAAAGAATCTATGGGCATCTAATAAAATAAATAAGCTCTATATATATAAATAAATATATATATATATATATATATATATATATATATATATATATATATATATATATATATATATATATATATATATATATATATATATATATATATACGAAACCATGGTACGTGTACGTACCAGGAATTCGTGTTTGTGCACTGAAATTGTATCTTTACCAAGGAAACAAGTAATTTTATTAGTTACCCTATTATATTAGTCTATATTTTTGACAAAGGTAACAACTATTCTTTAACAAAGTTACCGAATCATATGTATATCAGTATTTTTTTTTCGGTACCATATAATCATTTGCTAGCAATGTACCATATATATATATATAATATATATATATATATATATATATATATATATATATATATATATATATATATATATATATATATATATATATATATATACACATATATATATATATATATATATATATATATATATATATATATATATATATATATATATATATATATATGATCTGTATTTATCATGCATTTTTTCTTTGTTTTGGCAATATTTGTCAAGTATGCATTATTATTTTTTTAATGTGCCTATTTGAACATTCATCCTCATTTGCTTATGGCTAAAGTTAAAAAAAAAATAATATATATATATATATATATCCAGTCACACTCTTAGTATCAGCGTCATGTTTACTGTATTTCTTGCTCTATCTCTACGACTCCTTGCAAGCCTATCAAAATATCTATATGAATACAGACGTCCACTGTGTAAACGCATAAGCACTAAATAATAAAGATTATAACAAAATCCCCCAAAACAATGATACTAATACAAAGATATTTCCCGAGAACTTCTGAAAGAAAACCGAATACAAAGATATTTCCTGAGAACTTCTGAAAGAAAACGGAATTAGCACAGAGAGAAAAAAAAATTCTAGACGAGAATTCGAAGTTGAACACAGTTTCCTTAAATGAAACAAAAATTAAATATTAGCAAACAACTCACCCCAGCAATAATGGACGATCGACTCGTGATAACTACACTTCACTGCTCAAAACTGAAATGAATACAGAAAATGTACTTAGCTTCGGTTTATATGGCGAAGGGTGATGTCGTCATTTCCTCTCTCTCGCACTGGATTGTTTCTTCCTATTGATGTTTGGGTGAATGTTTTCGGTCCGGTTTCCGTTGAATGTAGTGCTTCCTGGATATGTTTCTTCAATGTTTAGTAAACATTGAATGTCAGTCCTTGGTTTTCTTAGGATGTTGATTGAAGATCCAGTTCCTCAGTTTGTATAACATTCATTTGCTGGTAGTAAATGTTTTCATTTCTTCGGTGGACTATGATACTTAGTCAAAATTGTAGATTCATTACTGTTGATTTCTTGAAGATCTTTCTCTGGTTCTTAGAGTTTTATTCGCTGGTTCTTAAAGATCTTTCTCTGGTTCTTCGAGTTTTACTGCTGCCACCATTTATTGGTGTGCTATGGTTACTAACACACATTTGGGTTCTCTTCAAGTGTCATCTTCAATGTGTTATAGATTAGATTTGGTATGTTACATCTCCAAGTAAAGTCTAGGTTACTCAACTTTAAAATAGTTTATTCTTTAAAAACAGTATTAACATCTCCATCACAGGAGTATAGATGGTTTGGTCGGATGACCATTCCGTATGACATCTCAAAGTGAACTGCTACAAATATCCATATTCGCGTTAGCGTTTATTTAGTTATCTCAGCACTTAAGGATTTATAGTAAACACAACGTTAATACCGGAAGGTACTTGTTCCGTTCTCATAGACAACTCTTTCTCACGGGCTTGGTTGTATTTACTCTTCATGAAAAATGTTACATTGCTGAGTTTTGGCATTCGCATCCTGCTCATGATATGACTATGGCATTTCTCACACTTCTCTTACTTCCACAGTGACCTGTAGGTCATGTGTTTTAAACAAGTAATATCTATATATTACATATATAGTGCTTTAAAACTTTGGTAATATTTTGTGGTTTGATTTGAAAGAAGTAACGTGTATTTATATAAGACCTTTTTATGTTGTTAATTGTTTGACTGGTCCTGTGTGATTTGGTTAAAAAGTAAAGTGCATTTATTTTTGCTTACCCGTTCTGTAACCTTATGTGAGCCCCTAAGGTCGTAATTGTAACAGTTACCTATGTGTGAAAGTGTAATTATTATTTATTTTCTATAGTGTTAAAGTGTCAATATTTTATTAATTGTTAAAATTTAATATTTTCATAGTGAAACGTGTGATTGTATTGTTCTTGAAGTGTCATTTTGTCATAAGTGTAAGTGTCATATATATATATATATATATATATATATATATATATATATATATATATATATATATATATATATATATATATATATATATATATATATATATATATATATATATATATATATATATATTTATTTATTTCTTTAAGTATTTATTATTTCAATCAATAATAAATAGTTTAATGACTTGGTCATATCCCTGGCATAGAACCGAAGTAAGAGGTTGCTTTAAGAATAAATAGTTCCCTTTAAAATTAAAGTACTCACCTAGTTTTTTTGAGTAAAGTAAAGACACCTTTAGATATTCAGTGTTCATATAAATTAACGTCCTAGAGTTGCGTATTATTCTCAGAGCTCGGAGGTATTCTCGTGCGTATCAGCTTTATGTGATACAATGCAGGTGAGTTTGGAGCTTGGGAGTTTACGTAATTTGCTAGTTGATATATATATATATATATATATATATATATATATATATATATATATATATATATATATATATATATATATATATATATATATATATATATATATATTATTTGGTGCCCAGACCTCAGGATCAAGCAAGTCTGGTTTTAATATTAGTGATAGCAGGTGTGTGTTTTGATTAAAGGTTTGACCAGTTTAGTGTTGATAGGATTTCGTGTATTGATGGGATATGTATAATTTTGTGTAAAGTACAAGATGACTTAGTTGAATGTACAGGAGTTTTAGGAAAACCCAATATTTCAAGAATTATTGAAAGCTAATGTAACTAAAGCTTTGTGGCTAGTATGTGGTGGCCATCCAACTGGTGGAATGAATAAAGCCCAAGTCAAGTGTCTAGTATTAGAGGCATTGATAAACTCCAGAAAGTTGCCAGAAGAAGATGTTGTAGCAGCTCGCGACATTTTGGAGAAGGCTGAAGCAAAATTCGTAGAGAAGCAAGTACCAGATGACCCAAAAACTAAAACTTATATATATATATATATATATATATATATATATATATATATATATATATATATATATATATATATATATATATATATCCTTTGGTGCCCAGACCTCAGGATCAAGCAAGTCTGGTTTTAATATTAGTGATAGCAGGTGTGTGTTTTGATTAAAGGTTTGACCAGTTTAGTGTTGATAGGATTTCGTGTATTGATGGGATATGTATAATTTTGTGTAAAGTACAAGATGACTTAGTTGAATGTACAGGAGTTTTAGGAAAACCCAATATTTCAAGAATTATTGAAAGCTAATGTAACTAAAGCTTTGTGGCTAGTATGTGGTGGCCATCCAACTGGTGAATGAATAAAGCCCAAGTCAAGTGTCTAGTATTAGAGGCATTGATAAACTCCAGAAAGTTGCCAGAAGAAGATGTTGTAGCAGCTCGCGACATTTTGGAGAAGGCTGAAGCAAAATTCGTAGAGAAGCAAGTACCAGATGACCCAAAAACTAAAACTGTAGGAATGAAAGCAGAAATGAATGTAGAGGCTAAGATTAGACGAATTACAGCAGAAAAAAATTCGATTAAGATGAAGATGATGACAGAACGGGCAGAAAGAGAGAGAATGGAGGCAGCATAAATTGCATTATGAGAAGAAAGAGAGAAAATTCAAGAGAAATTGCAAGACGGGAAAAGAGAGAGAGAGAAGAGGCAAGAGAAATTGTAAGACATGCAAGAGAATTTGAAATGTTGAATGCTTGTGCAAGGTTATCGTCAACTCAGACAGGTGTGACACCTGCTATGCACGTTCCTGTCTTTGATGTAGCGAAACCACAGAGGTTGATTCCAAAATTTCTAGAAGATGCTCCCGACGAGTTCTTCGATAATTTTCAAATGGTCACGTCGACGATAGAATGACCAGTAGATGAGTGGCATGTGTTACTGCAGTGTCCTTATTGGAAAACGAGCATATCTTGCCTTGTCTCAGGAGCAGAGAAAGCAGTATCAAGAAATTAAGATGAGCATGCTGCAAGTGTATCAGATGACCCCTAAATACTATAATGAAAGATTCCGAAATTTGCAGAAGGACGAGAAAATTACTTTCTTGGATTGCGCTTATAAGGTATGGCGATGTTTTGAGAGATGGATAAAGGCTGCCAAAGTGAGAGAGATGGCTAATTCAGAAGAACTGATAGTGCTGGAACAATATTTATGAGGAATTCTTGAACATATTTGACCGTACTTGAGAGAGAGAGAGAGAGAGAGAGAGAGAGAGAGAGAGAGAGAGAGAGAGAGAGAAACTTGATAGAGCCGCTTCGCTGGTTGAATATTATATCATTAGTCGTAAACACGCCTCGGGTTTGAAGTTTCAACCGTCTTTCCGAACAAGGGTTAAGTATTCGCCGAACCATGGAAACCAGTTCAGCAATAACCATGGGAAAAGTTCAATAGTTATAGTGAAAGTACCACCCGTACTATTCCGAAGCAGAATGTAATAGTACCACAACAACAATCGTCGAATCCTCCTCCAGGTTTTGTGAAGGACGTGCTGAATATTAATATCGTTTGTTAAGTGTGTGGCGAAAAAGGCCATATCAATAAGGATTGTTTGTCAAACCAACTGAAAACAGTCCTCCAATTGGTTAAGGATAATTCAACTTCACACAATACAAAGACAGAGAATCAAATGGGAAAGGGCGACGAGGAAAATAAACTGGTCAATGTTTCCAGGACAGGACAACCACAAGCAGCTGGATGTCTTTAGCTGTATATTTACGAAGGTATGTTAGCTGCTCTGGAGGAGAGTGAGCAGATCCCAGTCAAGATATTGCGCGACAAGGGATGTAATCACCGTGTGGTGACGCAAGGCATACACCCGATGGTGGAACAGTCTCTCACAGGAATTCTGTCATTTTAAAGGTAATGGGAGGTGAGGAAGTTACCATTATTTACCATTTGAAACAGTCATGCGAGTTAGTGACAGATCATTTTGATTTTGCGGTAAAGGATTCATTGGCTGTCGAAGGAGTAGAAGACCTACGGGAAAATGAGGTTGGTGGAGCGCAGTCTTTGCCTTGTCCAGTTGTAACAGAAAAACCACTGAAGTATAGTCTTAGGACAGAACTCGAGGACTACCCTTATTAGTCCATGAGCCAGACCAGATATTGGTACCACCTGGGGTGGCAAAATGTCACTTTGTTTTCTTGATAGGTATATATCCATAGATGAAAAAAAAAGTTTGAAGCCAAGCTTAGAGCAGTAGCTTAATGCTAATAATCACCTCATGAAGATCTACGAATGGTCCAATATGGGATCTGAAATTTTGGGGTAGGGGAAATATAAATTGCAATATCTTTTGAAGTAATGGTCCAATTGCTACGTATGGCCACTCAAAATATTGGGCATGTTATGTTCTACATAATTATATATCATATTTGCCCATATGCTAATGAAGTAGGTCACTAGAGGTCAAAAGGTCACAAGATTTGTCCCCTTGCCTAAAATCAGTAGCTCTGTTCAAAAAACTATCCCAGATACTGAACCAATGAGAATTTCTCCACTGAAATGAGCTCAGATTGGAGATAATAAGTGTCCAAATCTATTTTATGCCTAGAAGTGTTAAATTTATTTGTATCTGAGGTATGATACTTAACGGTATTTGACACATTATTTTAAAAAGCCCATTTATAGCCAGAGAAGAAACTAAATTTAATTACTCAATATTCTGATCATTTAGGATGCATGTTTTGCTGAAATCTGTTTTTAACCATTAAAATATTGCAATCTGTATATACTAGGTTACATTTTGTCAGGTTTACAAGGGATGAAGTTATTTGACAGCCCTTTAACCCATTTAAAACTTGTACCCCTTCCAATTCTCTGAAATAACTTCTAAACAGACTACAATGTATTGAGATAGAGAGCTGTAGATTTTACATTATGATAAGGTCATAGGGCCTTAGGGTTATTTAGGATTGTATACAACTAAGTGTCTAATTTCATTTCTCATTTCCAGGCAATCATGGAGAGTTCCACTGATCTAGACCAACTACTGTTGCTATGCAAGTTAACACGCAATTCCTGTATCTTTGAATGCGATGATACAGACCTTGAGTTGAATTCGCCCCAGGATCGTGCATTGGGGAATGGCTCCTAAAAGCAGCTGAGATTCGGAAGCATGCCGGAATTCTTAGGATTGCTGCCACTGCCAGAGATGAGGAGGTACCACAAGTCCTATATCACAGGGGATGCAGGAATAAGTTGATTAAGAAACGTGACCTGGATGCTCCAGAAAAAGCAGCATCTGAATGGAAGCAAGGGAGTCGGGTACAGAAAGAACTTAACCGGTGAAATTCATCTGCAAGCCTAACATCATCATCATCATCACGTGTATGTGAACCTGTTTGCATTTTCTGTCTGAAAAGCAGTAAATATCTCACGAAGACCAAGACAAGAGAGCCTTTGATTCAATGAGTAGAACTTCGTTCTGACCAGACAGTTAGGCAAGCAGCAATTGACAAAAGTGATCAGAGAATGATAGCGATTATGTCGCGAGACCTAGTTGCAGCTGAGGGCCACTACCACCGTTCTTGCTACCGTAGGTATACCAAACCTAGTTATCATTCCTCTTCTGAAGGTAGTGCTGATCCTGTGGCATTGGATCAGAACGAGGAGTATGCCAAGACTAAGGAACTTTGTTATAGTGGACTATTTAAATACATTAAGGATGTTACATTTGAGAAGCCTCAAGTGATAAGAATGACTGAATTATGTAAATACCTGCTTGATCTGTTTGTAGAATCTGGTGTAGGCCTAGAGGATGTTAAAGTCTCAACTAAAAAGCACATCCGTAGAAAGATTGAGGGGGAGTTTGGGGAGAGTATTCATGTAATACCAGATGAGATGGGCAAATTGCTTGTGTATCCCGATAACTTTTCCCTTTTTCAGCTTGTCATAGAAAACGAAAAAGTTAAAGAGGAACTCTTAGCTACTAAGCAAAACACCTCAAATGTACGTATCATAAAGATGAAAGATGGAGCAGCCTCTATGAAAATCTTCTTTAGAATGCTGTTGACAGGTGAATCGGACCCCTCAGCTCCTGTATCGGATCGATTACAAAGGCTCATTGAATCAGTTGGGCAAGACCTAGTGTATAGTATAACGTGTGCAAAGGCAATACTTCCTAAACACATCCTCCTGCCATATGCTGTCAAATCCCTAACTGGTTTTGTTGAGGTCATTCGCCTCTTAAGCCAAAGTGGTCATGGTGTTTCTTACTCAAAACTTGAAGAGATTGACACAGCTCTGTGTATTCATAAGATGTTGTTGAATGAAGGATGTGTTGCCATACCAAGAATTATCCAGCCTAATGTTCAAGTGACATTGGCTTATGACAACATTGGTAGGAGGGAGGTGACACTGAGGGGAGGAGGGAGATCACACCGAGTTAACGGCATCATTGCGCAGCCCAGGGTGTTTGGACCACAACCGCTCATGCTGCATCAAATAAATGAAGAGAAGCGAGAACATCGGACCATAGAGGCTGAGGAAAGGCATCCTTCCATCTACATTGCTGGAAAGCGTGTTGGACCTCCTTTTCGTGGTTATGTGGAAATGGATGACCAGACAATGAATCATGAAGTGAAAAAGAAAACTTTACTTCGGTTGCTCAATCATGCACATTGTGCTTCAAACTAAACTGTAGGGAGCTGGACAGGCTTCAACTTTCAAGTCTGTGATGAAGTAGAGATCACCCCTGATGAAGTTGGTTATCTACCTACAATAAATGGCCCTTCCACTGAACTGTCTACTGTCCATGAGGTGTTGTGCCAGTCTCAACTAATCAGAAGATCACTAGGTCTTAGTAGCATTATCGTTGTGTTTGACCAAGCACTATATGCCAAAGCAACTGAAATAATTTGGAAGCAGAGAGATACATTTTCAGAAGTCGTTCCTCGGATGGGCATATTTCACACCCTGTGTACACTTTTAAACATCATTGGTAAACGATTCCAAGATGCTGGGTTGAGAGATCTTTGCATTGAATCAGGTGTCATTGCTGAGGGGTCAATAGAAAAGCTACTTTTGGGAAAACAGTACAATCGTTCAGTTAAGTTCCACAAACTATTGTATGAAGCTCTTCATCGTCTTGTCTGGAAAGGGCTCTTAGAAATACATGGAGAAGATAAAATTGCCATTCGAAACTTGGTCAACACATTTTCCTAAGATATATGCCAGGAGATCTTCACAGAGATACTGAGCACCCAAGCATTTGTGTCAATGGCTTAACGTGTTGAGGCATACAAAGAGAGTCTGTGCCATGATCGAGGGGATCTAGCATCATTTTGGATGTCGTACTTGTACATAGTAGATATCATGTTGAACATGCTGTGAGCTTCTAGAGAAGGAAATTGGTGTCTCCATCTGTCTGCTATCAAAGACATGAAACCATGGTATTTTGCATATAATAAGCACAACTATGCCCGGTATCTTAGCGCATATTACGCAGAGATAATAAACCTGTCACCAGTGCACCCAGATGTCCTGGAGCACCTCCGGAACGGAGGGTTTTCCATTCAAATTGGACCTGCCAATCCATTTGGAAAGATTCCTATGGATCAGGCCATTGAGGAGACTGAATAAAGACACCCAGACACCAGGAGGGACAAAAGGTTTCAGCCTCAGGCCAAGTGCAGTACACAGATACTACCTGACTGCAGAGGACAGATGTTAATTTCTTGGTTTAATGAAAAGTGCGCTGAGGAGTAGACAACCATTTTGCCACCCAGATCTCAGTGCATCACAGATAAAGAACGATGAAAGGGCAGTATCAATGTTGGTCAACATGATGGATGAAAACTGGAGAAATCCATTCAGTGTCTCCTCTGAGCTAATCAGCCTCTCCACATGAATGATCGCTCCTGACAACATTGCAAAAGTTCTTTTAAGGGCCAAGGTTAAGAGAACTTTAGCGTTTAAAGAATTTACAATGAAAGGCTTGATATCAGCGCCACCAAGAGTTTTTTTTTACCCATTAAAGAAACTGAAACTGAAAACATTCAGTGATATCAAAATGAAGAGTTCTGTGAAAACACAGGGACGGAGTGTCATCATAGCGGCTGAAAGAAATCTGTTTGCAAAAATGATGCTTATAGGACAGACCAGAAAGCTGGTCATGAGGAATGTGCTGTCCTATCATCTTGGTCCTATACCTTGAGCATTAGCAAACCCTGAAGGCACCCAATGAAAGACCAATAAGTCACAGCTCTCCAAACGTCTGAGAAAGGACCTTTCACCAGCCGATACCATTCCGTCTAATTCAGCTTGCATCATTGATGGAATGGCCATTGTACAGAAAATAATGGCCAACACCACAAATGTCTCTTTTGGAGAAGCTTCCAAGCCTATCTTCTTTGAGATCCCGAGGGAGGGGAGAGTTAACTGCCGAATTGATGTTGTCTTCTACGTATACAAAGAAAACTCCATTAAGAATGCTGAGCGGGTGAAATGAGGGTCTGAGGGTGCTATGACGTTTGGTAGGATTGTAGCTGGCCACAGTTTGAAGCAGTGGAAGAATTTCCTACATAATGGAAACAATAAGACCCAACTGATTGAGTTTCTTGTTGATGAATGGAGCAATGATCAAAGTCTACGTGAAAGGCTGGACAAGAAAGAGCTTTTCCTAATACATCGAGATCAATGCATATGAGTTACAAGATCTACAGAGTAGTCAGGAGGAGGCAGACACCCAGCTACTTCTACATGCAGAGCACTGTAGCAGGTCTGGTCTGGCAGCTGTTGTCATCGTATCACGAGACACTAATATCTTCATTTTGGCTATGGCTTTTACACCAAAGTTAGCATACCATGTATATTTCAGAGTGGGGTCAAAGATAAGATGCGTATTGAATATATAGACGTTAAGAAGGCTTCAGATCTTCTCGAAAAATGTGCCTGCCTTCTTAGTCTCCGCTTATTCACAGGTTGTGACACTGTGAGCAGCTTTGCCGGCAAGGGCAGTCTCAACTCCCCGTCTTCTAAAAGATAAAGACCACATTAGGGACCTATCGAACCAAGCAATCAAACAATTAGAGGCACTAACATGTTCCCTTTATAGTGCCAGGATAACAATTAACAGCATAAATGAGTTGCGTTTCTCCATTTTTTGTTTGAAGAAAGGCGGTGCTGCGTCTCGGCAACTGCCACCATGTGCATCTTCCTTGCTCAATCACTGCAAGAGAGCCAACTATCAGTGTGTCATCTGGAAAAGAAGTTTGGAAAGGGATTCAGATATTCCTTCTCGAGTTGGCCATGGGTGGAAGGTAGATGAAGGAGTATTAGTGATAGACTGGGGTGACGCACCACCTGCCCCTGAGGCTGTCATGGAGTTGATCGCCTGCAACTGTCAAAAGCAGTGCTTGGAGGAGAGTTGTTCTTGCCTACAGAACAGAATGAGGTGCACATACCTTTGCATGTTACAGACATGTAGCAACATGGAGGAAGAGGAGGAGGAGGAGCAGGGGACTATTGAATTTGAAGGCTCATCTGAGGATGTCGACACTGATGAAGAATGAGATAAAAAAGTTTACTGATTCAAAGAGCCCGAAAAA
>NC_090735.1:101672035-101694535 GCF_036898095.1 Palaemon carinicauda
CAGCCTGTTATATGTTATGGCCTTATTGGCTGCAATTGATGTATATATAAACTGATGTTCTGTAATAAAGTTACTCAGTTGCTTTCATCTCGCTTTTAAGTCACAACTTACTTTTGGCTCATCACATTGGTGACCCCAGAGTGACTCGCCCCCCCCCCCCCCCCCCTCTCACTGTTACTATGACGCCGTCAAAATATACCTTCTGCAGCAGCTCTCTCAACAACCGTTGGGGGACCAAGGGCTTCGCTCGTCCTCAGGGAAATGACCAGTATCGCTCGCCTGCAACCTGCCGCAGACGGCTCTCCTCGTGAGGTGAACCTACCATTTACCAGATTCTGTACGCGCTGCCATACCCGATGTCGATAGTTTACCTATAAAGGACTTGATGACCAAAGCCGACGCCCTTATAGACAGCCACTTTACAACCTTCAAGATCTCCATCAACGCCTCCACTCCTGGCAAAGAGGACACCTATTCAACGTCAACTGAAGCTGACGTGAATGCCACAGGACACACAAGCCTACCCCGTGACGAGCCGGAGCGGCGACAAGCCGCCCATCACCCGCCATTCGCTCGCGCCCCAACCAACAACTTCTACTACCACTTACTGCCGCCCATCGGCCGCAGTTTTGCTTCTACCACTCCAGACTTGAAGCAGCCGCAAAGAAATGTACAGTATATTATTTCTAGGGGGGGAGTCATGTACCAACCGTGTGTCACACGATCGTACATAGTAACGACATTTCTCTTTCTCTTATATAGTCTCCTTTGTATCTTTTGCTCTTCCCTCACACTGATAACGACCTGAATCAACTTGTCTGTTTTTTCTCACCGTTAAATGTTAACAGAAACGCTGTTGGTTGAACAGGAAACAGCCTGTTATATGTTATGACCTTCTTGCCTGCAATTGATGTATATATAAACTGATGTTCTGTAATAAAGTTACTTAGTTGCTTTCATCTCGCTTTTGAGTCACAACCTACTCTTGGCTCGTCACAAGAGTCTCTTCTACCCTTACCAAGAGGAAAGTAGCCACTAAGAAATTACAGTGCAGTAGTTAACCCTTTAGGTGAAGAAGAATTGTATGGTAATCTCAGTGTTATCAGGTTAATGAGGACAGAGGAAAATTTGTAAGGAATAGACTAGACTATTTTGTGTATGTGTAGGCAATGAGAAAGAAGCGTAACCAGAAAGAAGGATCGAACGCAGTACTCTGGCCAGTCAAAGGGCCCCATAACTCTCTAGAGGTAGTAACTCAACGGGTGGCTGGTGCCCTGGCCAACCTACGACCTAAAATTTGATATACATTGTAGCCCCCTTTCCAATTTAAATAGGTCCTCTAAGCAATCATAGCATGAAAAATTGAGATAGAAAAGGGAATCTATAATATTAGCTTTGGAAAGAAAACTGCTGTAGATATGGAGAAAAAACAAACCTTAAAATTCCTTTATAATTCCCTTCTCAACCGAGAGCCGTACCATACGAACATGATCACCGGTAATCCTTGGTATAAGTTTCTATTTCAAATGTTGATCCAACGTAGTGCGCTAGAGTGAGTTATAACGGTGATTTTTCTTTATCTTTCCAGTCTCGTCAGATTTCAACGTGGAGCGTGAGTTTATTTCCATTAAACACATAACACGTTTCCATTGCCTGGAATCTTGCCACCAAAATATTCCACCAGTCAGAAGACTTGCGGCCTCCATTTTGCCACTCTTATTTAAATGTGTCACTGCCTTATCAGATCGACGATGTACACTTTTCCCAGTTTTTCACAATTTACAATTTCAGTTACTTTATTTATCTTTCGTAAGATCGTCTTCAATAAAAACTAACTTCAAATGATTGGATGAAGAAACAAATTTGAAGTTTGCTATTAAAATAGAAAATCATAGCAAACAATGGGATATTATTAGTAAAGGATGAGAGAGAGAGAGAGAGAGAGAGAGAGAGAGAGAGAGAGAGAGAGAGAGAGAGAGAGAGAGAGAGAGAGAGAGAGAGTAGGTATATGCAGTGACATTAGCAATATAATTACCATGGCTAATCAAAAAGGTATTGTACATGATAAAATCAAATAGTAATTAGCAATGGCATAAATTTGTATAGAGGTCAAGAACCAGTTAATCCAATGAATAACAATTAGAAACATGCTAATAAACAATTACAGGTTTCAGCAAACGATAAAATCATTATTTCAAAAAGCTTTTGTGAAATATATTCTATTTCCAAAACAAATGATGGTGTATATTACCTAGGTAGTTTATTGCTGTGATCAGGCGACTTTGAGAGAAAATAAAAGAATGTATTGCATAATAGGATTAGATTTATGAAATCTTGGCCGGCGCTGGTGTTAGGGAGACCATTCTGCCCCGAAGTTGAAAGTATTAGAAGTTAGATAGCAACACAAAATAAAGAGAAGTGGAGCCGAGATAAAGTACAGGTTCAAAACATGGGTGCAGGAGACGTCTGAAGGCGCGCTGGCGCGCGTGTGTGTGTGAGCGTGTCTATGGGGGTGGGGGAGGAAATTTAGGGAGTAGATAGGTGAAAGAGGATTTCTTGAGAATATTCACTTCGAAGGAACATATCTAAAAAAGGAAGTCATTACCTTTTCAATTAGGTGCAGGGGAGTTGATGAGCTTAATTACTTCAATTAATACTTTAAATGAGCAGCATCCTTTCCATATTTTTGCCAAAAATATGGAGATATTCACTAATGAAACTGAACGTTCGCACGCCTTCAGCTCCTTTCTAAAATGAGTGGGGTAGGCTTGGGACTTTTCTTAATCATGCAAAATTGTCAATGGCAACTACTGAGAAGTTTCCGAGAAAATCACAAGCGCTGTAATTCCTCTTATAGTCCTATAGAATCAGACATTCACACATATAAGCGCACCTAGAGAGAAGTGAGAGATGGCAATTTACTTACTTTGATGGTTGCTTTTCCGGTCCTATACAGCAGGAGATTCTCTATAGCACCTCCGCTTTAGTTTTACCTTGTTCGATCAAAGTATTTATCGTTTCAGATCACGTATTGTTCATTTACTGTTAAATCGTCACTGTTGTAATACTGTCTAAATAAGAAAGTCTTCAGTTTCCTCTTGAAAGCCTTAACGTCATCAATCATTCGAATGTTTCGTGGGAGCTTATTATATAGTCTTGGGTCCGCATATTTAATGGCTCTGGAGCCTACAGTAGACATATATCTGGGTTCCAACAGTTTGAAGCCATCTGTAACTATTTTCGTGTCGACACGATTTGTTGGCTGCACAATATGTAGCAATTCTCGTACGTATTTTGGACGACCGGTTCCGATAATTTCGTGGGTTATTGTACATATTTTAAATTCAATTCTTGCTTTAATCGGCGGCCAGTGTAAATCAATTAGTATAGGAGTGATCCTTTCTCTGAGTGGGACACCTTTTATCAGTCTTGCTCCTCTGTTTATTATGTTTTGTAATTTCTTAAGTTGCACTTTTGGCAAATTGTAGTAGATAGAGTTGCAGTAGTCAATCCTGGTAATAACACAGTTTATCACAATTCTCTTTACAGAAGTTTCGTCCAGGTACTTTTTTATATACGCAATATTTCTTAGATGATAACCAGCAGTTTTTATTAGATTATTTATTTGGGCATTTAGAGACAGGTTACAGTCAAGAAATACACCTAGATCTCGAACTTTACTAGATATCGGCACTGAGTCATTATTTATGTTCATTTGAACATAACGCAAGTTTCTCACGCTGTTTCTCTCATCCACCACCAGGTTTTCAGTTTTGTTCTCATTTAATTTTAGTTGTTTAAATGTCATCAATCCTCTAACTGTAACACTATCAAGGATTCGGTTTAGAGTTTCAGTAGTGTCGTCTATATAATTTATGGAGAAGTAAAATTGTGTGTCATCCGCAAATAGTTTGAACTACACGCCATGCCTTTGTAGTATATTCGATAGGCCAATAGTATAGATGTAGAATAAGATTAGGCCAAGTACACTCCCCTGGGGTACCCCTCTGTTTAAGGGTTCATACGATGAATAAGAGTTTCCAATTTGTACGCAGTAATTTCTACCAACTAAGTAGTATTTTAGGTATTCGAAGGATTGATCTTAAACGCCGATGGACTGAAGATCATTTAGTAGCAGTTCATGCACAACTGTATCAAAAGCAGCACTCAGATCGAGCAGTAGTAAAATATCACATTTATTTTCATCCATCATTTCCAGCATATCATTTACAACAGAGCAGATGGCTGTCTCCGTAGTGCATAATTTTCTTTAAGCAGATTGGTTTGTCAGGCAAAGCTTCTATTACTTCAAAGTGACTGACTAGTAGTTCAAGAATTACATATGCAAGCACTTTTGAAACAAAGGATAGATTCGAAATAGGTCTATATGAGCTTAATTCCTGGTAGTCCAGTGCATTTTTCAAAACTGGTGTGACTATAGCTATTCTCTCAGATTTATGAAACTTACATTCATCAATGCTTGCATTTGCTATTCTCATTATTATTTCGGCTAGACTAGAAAAGTCTCTCTACAATTGCTTCAGATATTAGCATAGGGTTGATCGCGCAGTTTGTTTTCTTTGCTCTCTTGATAATTCTGGTGATGTCATCTTGTGCTATGTTGTTAAATCTTATTAATTTTGTGTGTGTCTGGTGTATCATTAATGTTATGTTGAGTATTTACAAATGACCTGGTTATATTCTCAATTTTGTTTTTAAAGAACACTAGAAAATTATTTGCTATTCCTAGTCACTGTATCCATCAGGTAGCTTCTTTTCTTTTGCATTGCCCAGGAGACGAAATAACTTATTCATGTCTGTTGCTGCTTTGAGGATTTTTCTCTTATAGTATTCACTTTTTTTCTTTTTAGTATGTAGTTATATTGACACGCAGCAGTTTTGTATTCTACCCAAGTAACTTCAGTTTTTAACATATTCCACTTTCTTTCTTTACGTCTTTTTTCCCTCTATTTCACCAAAGTCTCTCTATCAAACCAAGGAGATTGGTCTTTTACAGGTATAGTCTTTTCTATCAGTTGGTATCATATTCACTTTTACTCAATTTATTATAAGTATTCGCAAGACAATTAACAGATGTTGGTCATCATGATCACAGTGAATGTTGATAGAATCATTTATTTTCTTTGTACCTTCTTCCATAAATACGGTAGGAGAAAAATTGGATTTATGTCTAAAGTTTATTTTATCTATTGATTGATTGATTTTAAGTTCTCTGGCATCCTAACATCGAAGGTCATTGACGCCGATATCGTTTATTATAAATAAGGATTAAAAGAATATTCAATTAAACCCAGTGAAGTAAATATGTTATAAAAGTTAAATAGCATTAAGAAGACCTGCTTCTGATATAAATCTAAAAATTCCACTAGAAGTTAATATGATATAAACGTTAAGCATTAAGAAGACCTGCTTCTGATATAAATTTAAAAATTTCACTGGCATTGTACGATACATCATGTCCAAGGATCTTGGCAAGGATGAACCTGTCATCTTCACCAGGAGCCTCAAACAGATATTTATTTCTTTCAGTGCTATAAGTGGAGCATTCATTCAACAAATGCCTCACTGTCAAGGGTATCAAACAGTCGTCGCAATAGGGTTGGTGATGGCCAGCCAGCAGAAACTCGTGTGTCATCCGGGTGTGACCAATGCGGAGACGACAAAATGTAGTCTCCAATTTTCGGGGCATCCCATTATACCTCCAAGGTGATATACCAATCGCTATTTCTCTCATCTTATTTTCGCTTAAACCATCCTAATGCTGTTGCCAACTGTCACAAACTGAACTCGTAATTACTGATAAAAAAATCATCACAAAGAACGGAAGACCTTCTTAGTAGCAAACTCGGCTGCAGCACTCTTTGCCAGTGAATCTGCCTCTTCATTTCCAGACACACCTACATGTACTGGAACCCTGCAAAATCGAACTGTTATACCTTTCAGACTAATAATTAAAAGCCACTCTAAAATCTTTAAAACTAAAGGGTTACTAGAATTAAAGCCATCTAAAGCTTGAAGGACACTTCTTGAATCAATATAATTGGTAAAATTGCCCTCCTCCTTTATGGCTATTTTCTCAATAGCTGTTTGTATGCCATATAATTCATCAGTAAAGATGGAAGATATTGGAGGAAGTGCCCCTTTACAGTTAAAAGAACTACTATATACTGCAAATCCAACGCCAGCATCGGATTTGGAGCCATCTGTATAAATAAAAGTTGATTCCCTTTGTTCTTCAACATGTTTCATAAAAAGAGAACTAGCTTCTAATTCAGTCATGTTTTTTTTAACACCAATAGAATATTTACAGAAAGATATATCTGGTAATTTCCACGGAGGGATTGATAGTATCTTAAATGGAAGTACCTTACCTCTAATTCTATCAAGACTGTTTAATAATTGTTTTACTCAAAATCCATAAGGTTGAGGAGATTTTGGGTGCGACTCAAAGTATGTTGAGTTCCTTACAAGGCTTGCAGGCTGAAAACCTAAACCAATACCGAATAATCGAAGACATGTGGTAATGGTCTAGAGGTAACTCTCCAGCATCAACAAGGAGACTTGGGATAGATGAGGTTCTAAACGCTCCTGTGGACAATCTTATTCCAGCATGATGTATTGAATCTAATATCTTTAATCAGATTGGGGTGGCTGAGGAGTATATTTCACAGCCATAAATAATTTTTTAAAAAATTAAGGCCTTGTATAATTTTGAAATAGTTTTAACGGTCTAACCCCATGATGTATGGGACAATGCTTCTAAAAGATTCAAAGGCTCAAGACATTTAGCTTTTAATACGTTTAATTAAGTGTGGAACCCATGTCAACCTATAATCTAATATCAATCCTAAAAATTTAGCTTAACTTACACATGGGATCCGTTGACCTTTCATGTATATATCAGAGTCTGGAATTACTTACCGGATACAACAGAAATGTACAATAGTAGTTTTGCTTGTTGAAAACTTGAACCCATTCATGTCAGCCCACTGAATAATTTTTTCCATTGCAAGTTGTAGTTTTCTCTCAACCATTGCCATTCTAGCTCTAGTAAATAATATGGAGAGATCATCCACAAATAGTGTTGAAAGGACGTCCCAGGAAATGACTGAGGATATTCCATTAATTGCTAGTGCAAACAGGGTTACACTCAGCACACTACCGCGAGGAACTCCCTCTTCCTGACATTTGCTCTCTGATAGAGTTTCCCCTACTCTCTCTTGACAAACTCTATGTGAAAGAAATGATTGGATAAACAGTGATAGCTCTTCTCTCAATCCCATTTCATGAATGGTTTTAGATATACCATATCGCCATGTAGTATCATATGCCTTTTCAAGTTCAAAGAGATTGTCCCATGGTGGTGTTTGGAAGCAATGGCTTCACAAATAGAAGACTCAAGTCGTATCAACACATCAGTCGTTGAGGGCATCAGCCTTGCATTGACCATCTTCTCCATGATTTTACATAAACAACATGTCAATGCAATAGGACGATAGTTTGCTGCTATAAACTTGTCCTTACCAGGTTTTAAAAAGGCTAAAATAATAGCTAGTTCCCAAACACTTGGATAACTATGATCATGCCATACTCTATTAACAATGCTTAAAATAAATAACTTTGTATTAAAATGTACATGTTTAATCTTGCATATGGAATTCCATCGGGTCTAAGGCTGCATAGTTGCAATGAACAAGTGCGGAATCAAATTCTCTCTCAGTGAAAGAATTATATGACTTCCTTTCCTCTTGCAGAATTTTAAATTTTCTTTTCTTCAATGCTCATATACTGGTGACCAGGAGCTCCTTCACACTTGCTGGATACATTTGAAAAATGATTAGCCAGGGCATTACTAACATCATTTGCTTCATTTACATACTGACCATTCACCTTTAACACTAGTGGTGGGTTAGGTGTGAATTTGCCAGCTATCTTATTTACTTTCCTCTACACAGAAGATGGTGGTTTTCTACTGTTAATGGAAGAAACAAAAGACATCCATAACTGGCAACTTGCTTCTTTCATGGCACAACGGAACTGTGCTCTACATTTCTTGTATATAATTGAATTCTCATCAGTTCTGCGTCTACGCAATCATGTTAGAGATCTTCTTGTGGCTCTGTGCAGGGCAGTTAGTTCTGAAGACCACCAGGGGACTGGTAGTCCTTTGAATAACCCTGTTGTTTTGGGAATTGAATTGGCTCCTGCTGTATGGAGAGTTCCATTCAGTAAGTCTATGGCATCATCAATATTTTCAACCTGTCCTGCATCCCCATCAATTTCGCTTAGCTCACTAAATTTAACCCAGTCCGCCTTCTCAAGATTCCATCGTGGCGATCTCTGTAATGGTGGACCATTGTTGAAGTTTATAATGATTGGTGTATGATCACTAGTATGCCAATCATCTAATGTCCTCCAAACGAAATCGACAGGGCTATTAGAGCTTACGATTGATAGGGCAATACATGACAAGGTACCTGTTTGGACATGGAAGTGTGTGGGCTCTCCTGTATGAAGGAGTCCCACATCTTAATTTTCCACAATTGACGATTTGATATTTCCCCTCGTGTTTGCTAAAACATCACCCCACAAAGGATATCTACCATTCAAATCTCCAAGTAAAAGAAAAGATTGAGGGAGTTGCTGAATCACTTCTAAGTTATCATTCAAAACGTTACCATTTGGAGGAAAGTACAGAGAACAAATTTTATATTTTCTCCCTATATCAATCAGTATAACCACTGCCTACAGAGGTGTATGAATAGACAGAGGTACTTAGGGAACATCTCGACGAACGTATATGAGACTTCCTTCATGGCTCCCCACTTGGTGATCATACCGTGTCCTATAGCTAATATATTTGGGAGGACAAGGGGTATTACCATCAAGCTTGCTCTCCTGTACACATATAATTATTGGGGATTGCTCGTGAATTAAGAGCTTAAGTTCTTCATATTTGGCCCTTAAACCCTGACAATTCCATTGCAAATGGAGGAAAAAACTAAGCTTTATTTTTTGGAAGAACTTTTGATTGAAGTCTTCCCATTAGCAATTTTTGATTTCACACTATTTCCCGGTGGTTTTATTAGAGAGGGTCTTGATAAATTGGGTTTTGTGTTTGTGATTTTCTTTTTGTCCTTTTGATCTAATTGTTGAGGGGGATGGTGGACCTCAACTTGAATTTCTGATTTATTTAAATTGTTTTCCGGTTGTTCAGAAGCATCAACAGACAAAACATCATATTTATTTAATGTCATAACTCTAATATTTCTAATGGAAGGGGGTGAGAGATATGGAGGTCTTTCTCTTTTCCGATTGGTAGGTATTGAGCTACCCGGTTTTTGTACCTTCCCCACTACAGGTGCACCTGATAACTTGGTTTCAAGTGAAATCTCCGTTAAATCGGGAAAGGACATAGCCTGGGAGAGGTTATTACTATCCTTTATAATGAGGATAGAGGTTGGATAGTGGTGGGCAATGTCTTTTTGTTGATACACGATGGTAAATCTTTAGAGGAATATATTCTTGTCTTATTATGAAGCACTTTGTCAGTAGATTGTGAATTTCTTTGTCGAGAACTACCTACAGTAGTAGGTGGGTTAGATGATTCCTGGGGAATTTTTTCTCCTGTTTTTAATGTCTTTGCATAGGTAGTAGATTTATTTGATAATCTCTTTGCATGCCCTACGCTTACATGTTCAATAATTGATTTATTGAGGGCAGCTTCTTCTGACTTATAAAACTGGCAGCTCCTATTGTTAGATTTATGATTTAAGTTGCAGTTGAAGCACGTTGCCTCAAGTGTACATTTTCTATGGTAAAGATTGGATCAAGTATTATAGATTTTATCATTCTTGCATACTTTGGAAGGATGCCCAAATTTAAAGCAATTAAAACATTGCAGGGGCTTCTGCTTAAAAGGCCGATCTCTGATCCTTTCATTTTCTATGTCTATGTGGAAAGGTTCATCAGCAACCTGGAAAGTAAGAACAATCATTGATGTTCCAGGTACTTTATGTACTTTCCACACTGATAGTGGACATATAGCCAATATCTCCTCTACTGTAGATTCATATAGATCCCTATTGAAAACCACTCCCCTTCCAAAGCTAAAGTTTAGATGGGGTTTGATGTCCAATTTTATATCATCATTGAATATCTTTAAATTGGACAATATAACAGACTGTATGCATGACTTGGCCTTTATCAAGTAACTTTTCTTACCGAATCGAGATATATCTCCAGGTGCGATCATTCCTAGCTTCCTCTGAAGAAATTTGCAAATCTTAAAATAATTTTCTGTACCTCCTATAGATTGAGCAAGAAGCCACATTGGTGGTTTTGGCTTTCTTTGGGATGGCATATCTATTTCTGTGTCGTTATCAATCCAGTCTGCTAGTCTGTAGACATCCAGATCTTTAGGTGTCCCATCACACAGAGCAACCTTAATACTCATATTACCTACTTTAGTATTAACAATGTTACGGCTTTCATTGAATGCTTCCTCATGACAATTAAATGATAACCAAGAATCCCATTTATCATCTTGAAGTTTCATCCTAATTTCTTTTATTAATCCGTAGCACTCAAATATTTTATGTAGCGCATCATAATTAGCGTCTAATGGGATTTGGGTACTGTGCAGGAATTTCAATTTTCCTGTGTTGCCCAAATTACCTTTTTTTCGAAAGTTCAAAGAATAGTCCTTTTTAGTTCCTAAGTTGTCAACGTAATTTTCTTTAAATGAATTGCCAGAGGTCATCAACAGTGCCAGTGGCGAGTCAGCATATCTAGGGGAGTAGGGGGGAGGGTGTCATTGTCACAAGAATCCATAAGAAAAAAGAGAAAGAGAAATGTGATATTTGAAATTGTTTGATTAACCTGCGTGAGAACATTAAGACATCACATGTTGGGGAGAAAATTTGCACTCTCCACTACCGGCACAATGAGAATATACTTCCCAGATGGTCCACTCCATACCCTACACGAAGTATAGCACCATAACAGATATAAAGGCACAGGAGTAAGCTGAACCCGCCTGTTAGGATTGAGACCCAGAAACTATGGAATCATCCTCCCCATATCTGTAATGATGGGCTTCCGGCCAAAAGCCGAGAGTACTACCCCAAGCATTGGATCCCCCTGGATTCCGAAGACCCAACACTTAAGAATAGTTCTGCCAAAAAGGTCCAAACCATCTTCGGGAAGGCTGAGATCATCCAATACTCTCACTTATAGCTTTGAGCACAAATACCTCCCAACTGTGACACCTCTTCCCATTCATCAAAGCAGGCAGCAATAACGGATGTAGAAACATCCATGCCAATGGCAATATCAGATGTAGAAACATCCACGCCATAAAAAACTTACATACATATGTAAATACATACACATATACATATGGGAAGCTTTACTCATAGAGTTGGAGAAGGTTGAAGTAATATTATGAGGAAGAGAAAGATTAGAAAGAGAAAACTTTAGGTTCAAACTGGGGGAGCGATTTCCCCAAGTTCGAGAGCCCTCTTGCCCATCACCAAGTTTCAGCACGGCATTTGTTCAATGACTTCATGAAGGCATTCTCTCATTAATAGGGTTATTTTCTTTACTAATGCCTGTTTCTGTAGAGGTAGACTAAACGTAATAAGACTGTGTTCTGGGGAGATAGTACATTTCTCTTCAACCTTTATATCAGATACAATATCATTCAAGTCATCACTCAAAACTAAGTCCAATGTATGTCTAGTTAAAGTAGTTGTACAGTCGACATTATTCACTAGTCGATATGATTCTATTAACTCACTGAAGGCCAAAGCATCAGGATTCGATGCATCATCCATCCAAAAATTGAAGTCTCCACAGATATCTAATTCGTTTTTCACCATGATAATCATCTCAATGAGAGCAACGAATTCTTCAAAAAAGATACTAGTATTTGTTCTAGGAGGTTTGTAGATTATTACAAAGGATGTTTTTCGGTTCTTTGGCATAATGTTTATTTCTATATATTCAGAGCTTCTTACACTAGTTCTTTTCAACATTTTGAGCTTTGAGTAACTTTTATGAATAAAGAGTCCAACGCCCCCACCAGACCTACCTTCTTTCTGTATGTGAAAGAAGGCGTGGGTGGGGGGCGTCATTACAGTGATTTTTGCCTTGTCCAAGCTATTTAACCATGTTTTCAGATAATAATAGCATATCCAAATATTTCTCGTTTATCAATTCTCGAATTTGAATAGTCTTATTACCTACAGGTTGTATATTTATATAGCCACAGTTTATGACATCCCTAGTCATTAGTGAAATAGTAGTATGTTGTCGTGACACTTGTTTTCTTCAACTCAGGATATTTTGATTCCAGAACTCGATTGTAGACTGGGATATATGGATCATCTTTAGTCCCAGATCCTTCTATAATTCCATTAGTTCCATTTTCATGATAACAAAACTGATTTCTGTCGTTGTATCGGCTTCTTACTGAACGTTTTCAATAGTGTCTGCTGGCTATTTTGAGTTGATATTAACAGATCTACCTTGTTTTTTCTTAATTCTGATTTCGGTTGATAATGAAACCAAAAACATTTTGTGATTTTCTTCATAGTGGCGCTATAAGTAATTAGTTTCGTAATGACTGAGTCTGAAAATTGGAGATAAGACCCTAAGTTTGCTTAGATTTAATGATAAACTCAAAATCTTCCTCCCCTTTGGCTCAAAATTTCTATTTTTATATTTCCGGTTTTTTTTTACTATTTGAAGCAGCCATTTTCCTTCATAAATTCTTTAGTCAGTAGAAAACAACGCCTACAGCTCGCACAAGTTTTCAGACACTATGCCTGCACAGTTCAGCGACTTCAGATGTACTGCATTGGTGTACTACTTAAGCATTCCTAGCTGATGTTACTGCTAACCAGCCAAATTCTGACATAAAACTAGAATCCCTTCTGATCTACCTTTTATAACTCTGATAATAATAGGAGGGCAGGAAACACATTTTTCCAAGAGGCGCAAATTAAGGTCAAATAGGCTCGCAAGCTACATTTTGGCCATTTTTATGTATAATTTAATGGAGTTAAAGCATTACATTATTACAAACGCAATGCAACGATCTGCCCAGCTCTCTGTCAACTTCTTTACCTTCATTTTCCTTGAATAGGCAGCTTTTATTTACAAAATAATCATTATAAATTTTATAATATGCGTTATAAGTTTAGTTAACTTGTCTTATGATTATAATAATAACGACCAGGATCAACAGGGGACGGATATTGTTTATGAGATCGGCATTGTCCTTTGTTGATGTCGCTCACTATAATGCAGTTCACTGTAGTGTTGCTAAATTTAGCAGCAGATTTAAGAAAGCTACATGATAGCTGTGCCTTTTCTTTTGTAGACATTACCAGGAAATTTGACTTGAACAGAGAAGCTATGTTTCACATCAATCACTGTAATTTTCATTTGGATATGTGAATTACTTTAGGAGCAATTTACTCCTCTGTCTAAAATAACCAATCAACCCATACCGAAATAAACGTTTACTGTGGCTCTTCTATGGCAAATATAAACATGAAAATTGGTATGGACTAATTAATGTCCATCCCATAAGTCCCTGAAAATTTCATTTAGATATGTGAAGTATTTTGCGAGTAATTTACAGCACTACCGAAAATCGGTCTCCCGCGGATATCGAAAAATGGCTATTGAGACTTTTCAATGGAAAGTATCAATACGAATATTGGTACGAATGTAGTTAACCTAACACCCATTAATTCCTGTGAAAATCATTCGAATATCTGTAAAACTTTATATTTTATGGACACCAACACAGTCGTCCACACACTGCTAACTGTGTTTTGCAGCCCACTACCACAGCTTTGTGGTCAACAGTCCACTGGGTGGCAATTTGCCACAACTACTTCCCTGATTGGGGTCGTGGTTATTACCATCATCATCATCATCATTATCATGATCATCATCATCAACAGCAATCGGAATTTCATTCGGTCCAGGTCATCAATAATTATCTAAATCAGAGTAGCAGTATCAATTTCCTTATTACAAGCCAGGTCGTCAACAATCAATTCCACATAAAATATCTCTCTCAAAGGAGTAAGTCTATCCAAGAAGGAATTACGGTCTGCAAAATAAAAAAGAAAAACACTTACGAACACTCCTAGCTAACTAAACTATCACACAATAATCAAAGATAAATAATAAACTTTCTCTCATTCACAATCACGGCAAGCAAATATAAATAAAACTGTACTTACTTTTGAAATAAACAAACGCTTCCACGCTGGTCGAAATCAAATATATAAATCCAGCGTGGACACACACACAACTGCCTCAAGTCAAAGTCAATCAAAAAATGCATTCACTCCGAAACATTTACCACTGTCCTAACCTAGCTAAAGGTAAACAAACAACCTCATTAATACCAACAGTCTTTCTCACAACAAACAATCGATACACTAACTACCTCTCTCTCTCTCTCTCTCTCTCTCTCTCTCTCTCTCTCTCTCTCTCTCTCTCTCTCTCTCTCTCTCTCTCTCTCAGAATTTGGCAAAAAAAAAATAAAAATAAATAAAAATTAATCCTCCACATTCCTCCCCCCTTACTTTGCCAAATCCGTCTCACACAAAACTTAATTTTTTTCATAACCCAGTCGCAATCTGGAACAGGACCTATGCTCTGAGTAACTGGGCCTTCATACATTCTCTCATTCACTTCTTCCTTATCACAATCATTCGCTACATTAACACTATTCCTATTTAAATCCCTATCATCTAATATATCATGCACTATCCCATCTACCTCACTATCATCTGGCTCTAAAATCTAACTTATTTCCGTCAGCAATTCATCCATTTCATCAAAACTATTTTCTACTTTAATAAACGATTCATTTATATTACTCATCATTCTCTTATCTCTCATTTTTGCATCCGTCATACTTTCTTTTGCATCATCTAAGGAAAAACCACACACACTATAGGTATCATTCATACTCAGCCATGATTCATCTGTATTAACACATTTTTCTTCAACACTCACCTGTACATTTACACCCTTGTCATGCATATTCGTATTCTTACCTATACCTATGAATTTCCCTTGCACTTTCTCCTTCATCAAAACTTTCAAACGACTCTCTTTTCCTATATTCAGCTATCACTAATTGTTTATTTTCCAGCTCTAACTTCTCATGCATACTTGGTTCATACTTACTAATTTTCAACCAATTATTCATCCCATTCTCACAAACATTGATCCTATTCCTTCCACACACACAGGACTCACCCAGCTGAACCCTCTTTATCTCTAGTTTCCCGAACATCCTGGCTGACTTGATCACTTCCTGCTACGTACTCTAGCTACATGCCCATCTACACCACATCCTTGCACATTCTAGCATAATGAACATCCTTACCACAATTACCACAAATCACATTCATACGATTACTACGACATCCACTCGCTATGTGCCCAGTCATACCACACCAATATCATTTTACCCCTTTCTCTTTCTTGCACTCGCTAATTCTATGCCCTACCTCACCACATCCAAAACAAGCACCTAGAGCCCATCTGCATTCATTCTTTTTATGCCCTACTTTCCCACACCTATAACAGTTCTCTTCACGGACACAACTACCTGCCCTACCTCGCTGCGCACTAGCACTCCTATCTGTCCAAACCTGATTCCCTTTTCTAAACCCTTCATTTGTCCTTACAGGTATTCCCACATTACTCGCCCTAACACTTCTATCTACTACACTATCAGCTATCCTCATCGATCCTCTCATAACAGCATCTCTAAAACTAACAAATTCTGGCACACTTTCCTCCATTCCAGCTCTTACACTCACGGATATGCTTTCTTTTATACACCTATCTAACTTATAATCCACAACTATCTTTAGTATATCATCCCATGTCAATCTTTCTTTCGTACACCTCATCTTCTTACGTTCCAAGTTAATAAACTCAGCAACATTCTCAGGTACAGTCGCCAAAAACTTCTTCATTGATTCCTTTTTCTCATTTATGCCTTCATCCCGTACTTCTTCCTAGCTAACGTTTCCAACCCACATACATACACTGATATCGCTTCTCCTACATTCATCCGTGCCTAATCAAAATCCTTCTTATGCTTATACCTAATACTCCCTTTCATACGTTTAACCTGTTCAATTATTCTCTTTTTCACACTTTCATAATCAACATCCCCTAAACTCAGTATCACACCATACATCGTCAAAAAATACCCTGTCAAATACTCTCCTAACTCCCTATCCCAAACTCTCTTACTATTACCATACTTATCCTGACAATACCTCTCATACTCCTTAAAAACTCGTATACATCCTTATTACTATGCTCATTGAACCTTTCACACCGAGGTACCTCTCTCATAAACACAGTGTTACACACATCAAGTTCATTCTCACTGCTATCATCATTGCTACCTTCCTTCTTGTTTTCTACTTCCTCGCTAGAATATAAAGAATCTAACTCCACACTCATACTCCTATCCTTGATTATACTCTTCCTAGCCCTTTTCTTACTCACCACTTTCACCCATTCACGATTATCCTTGCTCTCAACCCGACACTTTTTCTTCTCTTTCTTCACACCACTTTTACCTTTCCTTTCATTCTTCCTATCACATTACTGTTCATCCTTACTATGCCTAATTCCCATATCTTCAATCTCACTATCACTATTACTATTACTATTACTATCACTTCCTTTCCCATTATCACTTACCTTAGCCTTCTCTTCGACAATCACCCCATTACCCGAAGCAGAAACCACTCCTCCGACTGCATCTTCACCCATGAAAGTTTTCATCATTCCCATTACTTGCCCCATCATAGCTTCCATTCGTTCCTCATTCTCGCGCATCCTTATCTCAACACCCTCTTCCAATCTCTCTACAGTTCCCTTTAACTTCCTAAGCTCCTTTTGCATCGCCTCATTCTCACAGTTCAACCTCTCACTCTCTACTAACTACCTCTCTCTCTCTCTCTCTCTCTCTCTCTCTCTCTCTCTCTCTCTCTCTCTCTCTCTCTCTCTCTCTCTCTCTCAGAATCTGGCAAAAAAACAAAAACATAAATTAATAAAAATTTATCCTCCACACCATATCTAATCCTGACTTGCCATTTAACTCCTAATATCCTTCAGAGAGCTTTGTTCTCAAATCTACTAAATCTATTGAAGATAGTTTCATTGTCATACCATTGTCATGTTCATATAATAACACAAATCTCACTAAACTGATATATAGTCTGATCTTTATATGTACTTTTAGGTGATTTGATTTCCAAACTTTACTTAAGGTAGCCATTATATGATTTGCTTTTTTCAATCTTTCACTAAACTCTAATTCTAAAGACCCTGAATTGGAGATTATAGTTCCTAAATACTTAAATGACTCCACCTCATTAATCCTTTCTCCTTCCAATGATATTTCATCTTCCATTGTAAACTTAGCTCTCATCATCTCTGTCTTTCTTCTATTTATCGTAAGCGTATCCTCGTGTGATATTTCATAGATTCTGGTAAACTAGCATTGCAAATCTGCGGTGTTCTGCTAACAAGGACAGCGTCATCAGCATACTCTAAGTCAGCTAAATTCCTATCATCAATCCAGTCCAATCCTTCTCCACCATCTCTGACTATTCTATGCATTACAAAATTCATGAGAACGATAAACAACAGGTGATAACGCATTCTCTTGGAGTACTTGAAATTCATTTGATAAGAATTCATCAACATTAACTTTGCACTTGCTATGCACATGAACAGAGTTTAATCAAATTCACATATTTAAGAGGAATTCCATAATAACGCAGGACTCGACATAAAATTGGCTGGTGCACACTAGCAAAGGCTTTCTCATACTCCACTAATGCCATCAACAGTGGATTTCTATATTATACGCATTACTGTACACCGTATCGCAAAATGGTCAGTGTAGATTCTATCCTCTTGAAATCCTGGTTGTATATCTCTCAGCCTTCCATCAATCTTTCTCTCTAGTGTCTTTTGAATAAGCTTACTATACATTTTCATAACAACTGAAATAAGTGTTATGCCTCAGAAATTATTGCAATCAGTTAGGTCTCTTCTATTTGCTATTTTCACCAACACTCCTAACTCCCATTTATTAGGTTTTGCTTCTTCATGCTACATTCTACAAAATAAACTTGCAAGTATTCTAGGAGTCGCTTCATTTTTGGCCAGTATCATCTTGGCAGTTATTCCATCGTAACCAGGACCTTTCCATCTATTGAGTTCTTTTATGAACACACTGAATTTATTTATGGACACATCAAGGTCTTCATCAGCTTCCAGCATATCAAACAAATTATTCCCTTCGTATTTCATACTTATAACCTCACTAAAGTGTTCCATCCAACATTGTCTTTTTTTATCTCCTGTTGTTATAACCGATCTATATCTCTTTTTCATGGGTATATGCTTCTTCTTTGCCCCAGTCGAGATTTCATTATCAATTCTATGAGTGATTCTTACACTATAGCCACTTTCTGATGCATAGGTTTGTCAGCCTCATCTGCTTTACTCTGTAAATATTCTCTCTAGTCATTCCTTGCTTTTCTTTTGATATCATTATGATCAATACTGGAATACTTAGCATGCTCGTCCTTGTAAATTTCATTACTTCCACGAAAACTTTCAACAATCAATTTCGATCTGTATCTCATTTTTATAATATCGTAAGAATCGTTTGTTATCCATGGCTTTCTCCTGTTAACTAGGTGTCCCAAGACTTCACCACCAACTGACTGATATATGTTTTTAATATCACACCATTATACATTAGTTGTCTGCTCTTTGTCTTTTAAAGTCTCTAAGCTGGTCCTAATATCAAACCATTCTTTATTAATTGTCTGTTCTTCGTCTTTTAAAGTCTCTAAGACTCTCTCTTATTATTGTTATTATTGCTATTACTTGCTAAGCTGCAACCCTAGTAAGAAAAGCAGGATGCTATAATCCCAGGGGCTCCAACAGGGAAAATATCCCAGTGAGGATAGGGAACAAGGAAATATGAAATATTCAAAGAAGAGTAACAGCATTAGAATAACTATCCCCTATATAAACTTTAAAAACTTTAACAAAATAAGAGGAAGAGAAATAAGATAGAATAGTGTGCCCGAGTGTACCCTCAAGCAAGAGAACACTAACCCAAGACAATGGAACACCATGGTACAGAGGCTATGGCACTACCCAAGACTAGAGAACAATAGTTTGATTTTGTAGTGTCCTTCTCCTAGAAGAGCTGCTTGTCACGGGGAATTTTTACTTTTTCCCCCTGACATAAATTTTCATTCGAGATCAAAAGATTCACTTTCGATTTCCCGGCGTGGATGGTACAGAACTGGAGGAGGTAGTGGAACAATGGGTCTTACCTGTTGGCTTCCCTGGATTCTGGACAGAATATGGTTCAACCTTACTTTCTAAGTTTTCATGAGTCATAGACTATCCCGATTAATACAATCCCTATGGTGTAAGAGACACTTGATCCATATTTTTCTTTATTCAGCTTAAGAGATTGTACACTCTTCCATAACTTAATCTCTCAGACTGGTTCCCTGTAACTATTAGATTTTTTTTTTTTTATATTCTCCAAATAATAATGCCTACCTCTAGAATATCTTTATAACATAAGAAAAAATATGATTATGTTTCAGTTTCAAAACAAAAATTACATCATGACACTTCTATTTAATAATTTTACAATGGTATAAAACAGCAGTTTTTAATTTTTCTTAAGAACAAATAATATATTTGAAAATAGAGTAGCTTACCTTGAAGGTTTAAGAGACAAAGGAATTCTTACGAGAATAAGTGAGGTGAATTAGGCTAATATGCCCTTTAATCCAATATAGCATCGGCTAGGCCTCTTCAAACTTCTTTAAAAATACCCTACTCAAGGTTTATATGCAATTTTAGGTTAGGCTATAGAAAGTTACTGTGGCCACTGTGTCTATGTTAGGTAGGGTACAGGAGGACATATGCTAACTCCTATATCTAACTATATTGAAGGATTTTTATAGCCTAAATTATTTTCCAAAGGAAATATAAATATTCATTTGATAAGAAAAATGTCTGCTAGGCCTTCAAGAATAATTGTATAGTCTAATCTTAGATCGTATAGCACAATTAAGAGTCCTCTGTGTCTCTCCTAAATATTTTGAACATTAATATGGATGACCCTGACACATGACATTCAACAAAGTTTTCATTGTCCTGTTCATCCTTTCAGAGATACTGTTACCATCAGGATGGTATGTTGTGATGAAACCAGTATTTATGTAGTGTACTCTACAAAGATCTCTGAACTTTTGCGAGGTAAATTCAGCACCATTGTCAAGAATTACACACCTTGGAACCCCAAAGTCATTGATATATTTTTCAAAGTTTTTATTGACAGCATCTGACGTCTTGCTCTTCAGTGGGTAAAACTTCACATAGCATGAATAGTGATCAATGATGGTAAGAACATACCTGTATCCATTTGCATCAGTCACTATGTCTGTCACATTAATACTGATGCGCTCCAAGGGTTTATGTACTGGAGGTAGTTCATAGAACTTGTGCTGTAAGGACGGACTGTTTATAAGCTCGGTATATAATGCATTCTTTAGCATATTTAACTACATCAGATCTAAGTGAGGGCCAATAAAAGTATGTCTCCAAAGCATCAATAGTTTTTCTCCTACCTGAATGACTTACAACAGACTCATGACCAGATTTTAAGGCTGCTTTTCTAAGCTCTTGAGGAACCACAAGTCCCAATTAAATACTATTATCTTGCTTATCAGCACTCAGGTATACTAAACCCTCATAAAGTATAAACTGATGAATTGAAGCTCTGGGGAACCTCTTTCTAGGTAATTTTCCTCTTTCTAAGTGAGCAATGAAGTCACCCCATCTGGCTTCACTTACCTGTTTATTTCTGAATTCTTCCTTACTTAACCCAAGATAATTATCTTGATGATTATGGAAAAGTATTTCTAACTGGCCTACTTAACTGATCAGCAACCTCATGGTGCTTTCTTGACCTATACACACCTTTAAAGCGATAATCTTTCATTTCCATAATCCATTTATTCATCCTAGGAGACTTTGCCTTTCTTTTGAAGACTGACACACGAGGCTGATGATCTCTCTGAACTGTAAACATGGTACCCTGAAGAAAATGATAAAACCGTCTACAGACGACGACTATGGCCAAAGCTTCCCTATCAGTTCGATAGGTTTCAATTTTCTTGAAAAGTATCCAACAGGTTTCAAAAGATCATCACTCACCTGCATCAGTGCTGCACCTACACGATCTAGACTAGCATCTGTGAATAACTGAAAAGGCTTTGTCATACTTGCTTTTACCAGTACTGGAGCTGTCTTAAAAAGTTGTTTTAGCTGCTTAAAACTAGACTGACACTCTGGTGTCCAACTAAATGATTCTTTCATTCTTAAAAGATTACTCAAGTGGAGAGTGATTTTAGCAAAATTGTGTATGTGCTTCCTATAAAACCAACACATACCTAAAAATCTTCTAGTTTCTTTCACATTAGTGGGAGATTTTATATCTCTGATTGCCCTTATGTTGTCCTGATAAGGTTTGCATCCATTCCTAGATATGACATGGCTCAGAAATTTGACCTCTTCTTGAGCAAATTGACATTTCTTGATATTCAGATTCACACCCTTTTCATCCAACAGTTTGAACAACTCTCCTACTCTCCCAATCAACTTTTCCAAACGACCTTTTCGTTTAAATAATTCTTGACCCAGCTTTTCTTTATCAAGGGAGCTAAGATATTTCCTATTACTCTTGAAAATATGGCTGGACTACAGCTCAACCAAAAGGGGAGTCTCTTGAATCTATTCAGGGAGACTCCATCACTAAAAGTTGTCAAATCTCTATTATCTTCCTCCAATTCTACCTGGCTGTAAGCCTCCTTCATGTCCAACGAGGCATAAAACGAATTCCCTGATGCTAACTCAACTAACTCTTCTAATCTAGGTAAAGGATGAATTTCAGTTTGGAGGTGAGTGTTAACTCTCCTATAATTCAGGCACATTCTTTGAAGGTTACCAGGTTTCCTAACTCAAATTATACTACTTAACCAAGCAGCTATGGATGGCTCGTTTATATCTTTGGCCGCCATATCCTCTAAGATATCGGCAATAAGTTGCTTAGCCTTCTCAGGATATCTATACATAGGGGTCCTAACTGGCTGTGGATCACTAACATTAATATGCCCTTGAACTCCCTGAAATTCTCCTAGCTCATTATTTTTTAATATAAGAAATTTATGATTTTTCATTACAATCTTCTTCAACTGGGCCTGTTGTTCATCATCCAGATGTGACCAATCTTTTTGTGCAATTAAATTTTCTAATTTTTCCTCTCTAGTACATCTTTATCCTGGTGCAACACGTATGCTTTCA
>NC_090735.1:101702035-101709535 GCF_036898095.1 Palaemon carinicauda
TACAAGTATGTGTCTTTCCTTCTTTCTTTCATAGTTTTTCTATATAAGCTAAATGTTTCAATATAAGTGAAAAGCCTTCACTTGATACTCATGGATTTTTCTTCTCTTTACAGGAGGACCATCCGAAGTGAGGGAGTGTGTTCTGTAATGTCCGCAGTAAGAACTTCTGTGGACATCATTATTGCAGGAGGCACGCAGCATGCACAGCCTCCAGAGGTGTTCTCCGCTATTGGGACACTCAGGTTTGTACAGTTTGTTCTAACCTGATTACCGAGGTTTTTGACGACCCTAAGTCAACGGAGTCAAGGGATGCTGCCAGGGAAATGTTACGATCCTGGGTGAGGGGTTTTCAGAAAAACACCTCAGGTTCCTACCTTCCTAATGAGAAGATGAGGGCCTACCTTTTCCCTAAAGCATCGGCTGATGCAATCATCCTCCAGCCTCAGGTGGAGATACCAATTGCCCTGAATCCGGTAGATTCTGAAGTCTCAGCCGCCCTTCAAGACATTCAAGTGGACGATAGGATGTCGGAGGTGTTGGATTCTACTGAGAAGGACCTTCTAGGAGAAGGTCAGGAGGAGGAGCTGTTTCAGACTCCTCAAGTAGAAGAGCAAGAAATCGACGAAGTGTCGGTTACGTCGGTTCCGGACCCAGATCCGGTTCCTTCTACATCGTCTGCTATCCCAGATGAACTGGGAAGGACTCTTTCTTCCATTATTGAGATGATCCAACAAATTCAAAGGAAGAATGATGAGAAGGAATCTGCAATGAAACTGGAGTTACGTAGACTTGCAGCATCACGTGGGCCCCAGAAACGGCTCATCGTGAAGGATCTTCCCTTGTGCTCGAATACCAATCCTTGGAGGTGTGCCGAACACATGCCAATGACAACCGGGGAGATCGTGATCTCAGAAAAGGGGGGAGCAATTACCCTGGAAGAAGTGGAATTTTGGTCCAACAAAGATTTTTATCCGGACTGCTATGCCCGTCTTAGGAAGGAGCCAGCCTTAAAGAAGGAGACGGAGCCGGAGGTCATAGTTTTTTACCATAGTAAAGCTCAGACGTTACTATCGAGCTCGATGAAAGAGAGGGGCTTCACTAACTCAAAGGTGCCCGCCTTGAGTAGAACCTTCCCTCCTTTGCGGCCTCTCTTACCAGAGCCTTTCTCTTCTTGGAAAAGGGATATAAGTAACAACGTCAAAATAGAAATGTCCTATATAAACTATTAACTACGTCAAAAACAGATATGTCATATATAAACTATAAAAAGACTCATGTCAGCCTGGTCAACATAAAAACATTTGCTTCAACTTTGAACTTTTGAAGTTCTACTGATTCAACTACCCGATTAGGAAAATCATTCCACAATTTGGTAACAGCTGGAATAAAACTTCTAGAATACTGTGTAGTAATGAGCCTCATGATGGAGAAGGCCTGGCTATTAGAATTAACTGCCTGCCTAGTATTACGAACAGGATAGAATTGTCCAGGGAGATCTGAATGTAAAGGATGGTCAGAGTTATGAAAAATCTTATGCAACATGCATAATGAACTAATTGAACGATAGTGTCAAAGAGTAATATCTAGATCAGGAATAAGAAATTTAATAGATCGTAAGTTTCTGTCCAACAAATTAAGATGAGAATCAGCAGCTGAAGACCAGACAGGAGAACAATACTCAAAACAAGGTAGAATAAAAGAATTCAAACACTTCTTCAGAATAGGGTGATCACCAAAAATCTTAAAAGACTTTCTCAATAAGCCAATTTTTTGTGCAATTGAAGATAATCACACCTAAAATTTGAAAAGAGTCATACAAATTTAAAGAAACATTATCAATACTGAGATCTTGACGTTGAGGAGCCACCGTCCTTGACCTACTTACAATCATACTTTGAGTTTTGTTAGGATTCAACTTCATACCCCATAAATTGCACCATGCACTATTTCTAGCTAAATCTCTATTAAGGGATTCACCAACCCCATATCTACATTCAGGGAATGGAATTGATGCAAAGAGAGTAGGATCATCTGCATATGCAACAAGCTTGTTTTCTAGGCCAAACCACATGTCATGTGTATATATTATGAAAAGTAATGGGCCAAGAACACTACCCTGTGGAACACCGGATATCACATTCCTATACTCACTATGGTGCCCACCAACAACAACTCTTTGAGATCTATAACTTAAAAGATCAATAATAATGCTAAGAAACGACTCACCTACTCCCAACTGTTTGAGTTAGAAAACAAAGGCCTCATGATTAACATGGTCAAAGGCAGCACTAAAATCAAGGCCAATCATACGAACTTCCTGACCACAATCAAGGGATTTCTGTACAGTATTAGAGATTGTAAGAAGGGCATCACATGCTCCAAGGCCTTTACGAAAACCAAATTGCAAACTAGGGAATAGATGATCTTCAGCAAACCTATTAAGACGTTTTGCCAGAAGACGTTCAAAATCTGTAGATAATATGGGAGCTATGGAAATTGGGCGGCAATCAGTGGGACTTGAGCTACCACAACCACATTTACATAGACGAGTAACATTACCAATTCTCCAACAAGTGCTAAAAGCTCCTCTTCTTGCTAACTTGCGCAAAATAACAGGTAACTTTGGAGTAAAGAAATCTGCTGTCTTTATAAAAAACAAAGGTAAATCCATTTTGGTCTACACCTCCATAAGAATCAAGGTCCATCAACAGAGCTTTAATTTCACGAGATCGAAAATCTAAACTAGTTAGTTTAGCCTCAGGAAAACAGGAATGAGGAAGTTCAAGTTTTTCATTACTCTGTTTACTGTCAAAAACATCAGCCAAAAGGGTTGTCTTTTCCTTTGGACAGTGAGTGACTGAGCCATCTGGTTCAAGTAAAGGATGGATTGTTGCATCTACATCAAAGAGTGCAGATTTAAGGGTAGACTACCATTTATGTTCCTGAGTTGTACCAGAAAGGGTTTCTCTTATTGTTAAATTGTATTCCTTTTCAGCTGAGGCATAAACTCTCTGAGCAAAAGCTCTAAGCTGAGTATAATTATTTCAGGTCAATTCTGATATGTTACCCTTCCAAAGATGATAGGCCTCCTGCTTCTCCTAATAAGCACATCTACAGTCATCATTGAACCACGGGTTGTCCTTCACTCGGTACCTTGGCACACGAGAAGGGATACGCCTATCAATAATGTTGACTAGATTCACATTCAAAGGGACAACAGAATCTACACTACTATATAATTGTGACCAATTCAAGCACAAAAGATCCTGCAAAATCCCATTCCAGTCTGCTTGGGATTTCATATAAATTTTACAAGAGTTTGATACATCAGGGACACTCTGCTCAGTCTTCACTGCTAATGAAATCAAGGCCTGATCAGATGTCCCGACTGGAAAATCAACCTTACTAGTTATAATGCCAGGGGAGTCAGTGTATATGAGGTCCAAGCAATTACTAGACCTGTGAATATCTTTAATTTTCATTTATGATTTGCTCACAGCCTGATTCAGGGGCAAAGTCTAAAGCTCTTAAGCCACGGCAATCGGTAGGAGAGATATAACTTAATCACTGCCTATGGTGAGCATTAAAATCGCCAGGAAATACAAAAGAAGCCTTTCTATCATCTTCTTGTATCTTAGCCATAATGGTAAGAAGACAATCGAAGATAGAATCCTCCATGTCTGGATTCCAGTAGATCAAACACAAATAAAAGTTGTTATGCCTGTCACAAACTTTTATTTCATGAATCTCATGACATCCATATTGATAGCAGGCCTTCACACATTGATGACCACAAGAGTGTCCTGCTCCCTCCCGCTTTCCCCCGCAGTGCTGGTATTATGTTTGATGATGCTGCCCTCAGATATTGACTCTACTATCAACGCCACGCCCATTAAACTACCATCATTCACCATCGGAGAAGCGTTCGCCTGGTTCCAGTGTGCTGAAGTCCAGTTTCACATCAAGGGGGTGTCAAGTAGCAAATCACATCCTTGAGGACCATTTCCCTGAAATCTCTGATTGGCTGTATGAGGAAGGGAACACACAACTAATGTAAAACACCCTTACATCATACCTTCTGGAGCAGTACTCACCATTGACCGCCACCCGCATAGCAACACTTTCTCAGCTCTCTCAACAACAGTTTGGGAACCAAAGAGCTTCACTCGCTCTCAGGGAAATGACTGGTATCATCCATCCGCAACCGGCCTCAAACGGCTTTCCTCGTGAAGTGAATCTACTGCATGACCTTTGTGTATGGCGCTTACTCAAATCTATATGTGCTGCCATCCTCGATGTCAATATTTTGCCCATGAAAGACCTTAAGACCAAAGTCGGCACCCTTATGGACAGCCACTTCACAACCTTCAAGTCCTCCATCAATGGCTGAATCTGGCGTTAATGCGGTAGGATAAAGACGCCCACCTCGTGATGTGCTGGAGTGGCGACAAAACCGCCCGCTACCCGCCACTCCCTTGCGCCCCAAACAACGACCTTTACAGTCACTTACTGACGCCCATTGGCTACAATATGCTACTACCACTCCAAATTCGGGGCTGCTGCGAAGAAATATGCGAATGGGTGTCAGTGGCCAAAAATCGCTTAAGTAGGCCATCACCTGTGGCGGTGGCCTCCCCTTGTCACTAATCTTTTCTTAAGTATAACGCAAGTAAGGTCATGCGATTTTTGGAAGATACGGGTGCTTGCCATTCTCTTTTGCTAAGGCCACTCTCCACGACACGACGTATTCTGTCTGAGTCTGCTGACATATGCCTGGTAGCTACCAACAGATCTGCGATTCCCCCCCCCCACAGATTATCGTTTGAAAGTGCCAAATATATTTGGAAGTATCTTGTTGTTGACATCACATTGCTAAGCCTTGGTGCAGATTTCATTTCTGATTTCCACCTCCTGGTCGATATAGCTCGCTGACGGCTAGTCAACACGGATTTGTACTCCTTGATGCCTCTCCAGCCTGCACCTTCTAACCTCGCTCTCTGGATCAGCGCACCCACAGATGCCTACACCCGCCTCCTCACGTCATACCCGGAAGTTTTCCGTCCAGAACTTCATCAAACGCCCACAGTTCCCGCGAAACACGGTTTTTATCACTATATCAAGAATATGTAGCCCCCAGAATCCACCATATTCAGACGTCGGGCATTGGATCGTTTTGAACCCGCTAAACAAACGTTTGCAAAAATGGCAAGTGGTAGTAATAGGCCTTTGCCAAAAGGCCTCATGCCCTTTCTTTCTATCTATGCCAGCTGTTTTTCCAGTCCTATATAGCTGGGGAACCCTACTCTCTACAGGACCTCCACTGGCATTTTATCTTGTTCATTTAGTTAAAGCAGTTTTACAGTCAACATTATTCATCAATTAATATTATTCCAATAACTCATTGAATGCTAAATCATCAGATTTTTATGCGCCATCCTTCCAAAGATTGAATTCTCCACAAATAACTAATTCCTTTTTCTCCATGTGAATCATCTCAATGAGTTCACTGAACTTTCCACAGAAGATACAGGCATTTCTTCTTGGAGGCTTACAAACTGTTACAATGGATATTTTTCTGTTTTTTTTTTTTTTTTTTTTTTTTTTTGCGTTTATTTCTATATATCCAAAGCTTGTTACCCTATTTCCTTTTAGTATTTTGAGATTTGAGTAACTTTTATGAATGAAGAGCCCGAAACCTCCACCAGGCCAACCCTCTCTCAGAATGTGAAAGGTGTGTGTGGTGGGTGTCATTTCAGTGATCTTACCCTTGGCAAAGTTATTTAACCATGTTTCAGATGATGCTAGTAAGTCCAAATATTTTCCATTTATCAATCCTCGAATTTGAATAGTTTTATTACCCACAGATTGTATATTTACATAGCCACATTTTATGACGTCCTTAGTGTACATCATCAATATTTTCTGCTAGTCTTTTCAATTCCAAGTCATAAACTTTACAATCTTTTAAACTTAATATGTGGTCATTTGGTTTGTTTAACTTTGTGCACATAATACACTTTGACATTTACCACAGACTTTATCATCATTCTTAGATTTGCAATCTTTTTCAAGATGTCCATACCTCTGACAGTGGTAGCAGGTGATCCCGTGGTACCTATCACATATGTTATAAGTACCTCATCCTAACATAACTTTGTCCGCATTATAATGAATAGCCCTCTGAACTTCAGGATCACATTTCAGCTCATAGTGGGTAGTCCCACATGCAGCATTTATCTTCAGTACTACACTTATCTTCTCTTCTATATTTTGGATTTGATCCAGGTAACGATTTCTTTTAATCAAAGCATTTACTACTTCATCTTCATCATTGTAAATATTACGTATCATTATTTTTTGTTTTAATTTTCCAATTTTTCTCGTCTCAGTGTCGACAGCCATTGTCTACATTTCGTTTTCTGCTTCCTCTCTGATCCTCTCATTACCAAATCTTACAACAACATTTCAATTTGCTGTTGACCTCGCATTAGGTATTGGAATGTCTTTAAGTGCATGTTCGACCTTACTTTTTTTGTCTGTAATTTTAGTTGTTGCATTTGTTGACTTAATTACCAGTAGCTTCTTTTCCTTTACTTTGTTGGCGTATGTTGCTTTCTCTGATTTTGGGCCCATCATTGTTTGAAGTGTTTCCCTCATTGATTCAATATTCATTGATACATTATTGACCTTCTCAGTGAGGTCAGTGGTCAGGGTGGAATTTGCTGCATATGTGTTAAGCTCTTCAACTTGTTTTTCCAATTCATCAATTCTTGCCTCTTGTAACTTATCTTTTTTGGCTTCTTCAACTTAGTATGGGCATATCCAATTCAATTTTAATACTTTATAACTAATGTTTTTCACTATAGAAACACATTTCTTTTGAAAGTACCTCTTGCAATCACATTCTATCCACTTTTTTGCATCTCTGTCCGTGGTTTGACATTTGGGACAGTACATGGGGTCAGGGGCAGGCATGATGTACTATTTTTTCTTCACTTCAGTCTCTCCATGAGATAAACTAATATATTCGCCAATGGTTTTATAAACGAGAAATACAACCTAGGAACACGGATCAGGGCAAGTGATGGACGGAGCTCCGCGCAAAACACATCCTCTCTTTGTGACACTTTCTTGTAATAACTCTAGTATATCGTCCTGAATAAAGATAGTTCTCTGCCTCCATGTAGGAATTACAGATACCTGAACATGCAGACAGAACTGGATCACTAACCCCTTGCTAAACATCGCCAGCATGACTTCCTACTTTCCCAAAGCGAAGGTTTCTCCACGCTCAACCTCCAGAGGGGGTATTATCAGGAGCTCATGAGCCCAGAAGACGTCCCCAAGACTGTCATTACACCCCTTTGGTCATACACCTTCAATTACTCCTGTTTTGTCCTTCGTAATGCTTGGGCCACTTTTCAACATCTTGAACGGTATCTTAGGGGACTTTTCATTCTGTGTATGTTATGTGGAAGACATACTTGTGTTCCCTTCCTC
>NC_090735.1:101714535-101729535 GCF_036898095.1 Palaemon carinicauda
GTGGTTGGAACAAAGATACACTGTAAAGAGGATCTGGGAACATATCCATCAACTAGAATGCCTTTGTTTAAATCCAGCAAAGAGGAATGTACGAAGAACTCCGAATGGGAGAATATCAGAACAGGACATTGATTGATTAATTTAAACCTAGACGAACGTCATGGCAGCTTTGGTTATCAGCCGGACAAATAATAAAATTGTTTACAAGGTAGAAGTACAATTCACAGATCTCATTATTATTATTATTTTGTTTATTATTATTATTATCATAAATATTATTTTTTTTATTACTTGCTAAGCTACAACCCTAGTTGGAAAAACGGATGCAATAAGCACAGGGTATCCAACAGGAAAAATAGCCCAGTGAGGAAACGAAACAAGGAAGATTAAAATACTTTAAAAACAGTAACATTAAAATAGATACTCTCTATATAAACTATAAGCACTTTTACAAAACACTAAGAAGAGAAGTTAGATAGAATAATGTGTCCGACTGTACCCTCAAGCAAGAGAACTCTAACCAGAGACAGTGAAAGACCATGGTACAGAGGCTATGGCAATACCCAAGACTAGAGAGCAATTGTTTGATTTGGGAGTGTTCTTCTCCTAGAAGAGCTGCTTGCCTTAGCTGAAGAGTCTCTTCTTCCCTTACCATGAGGAAAGTAGCCACTTAACAATTACAGAGCAGTAGTTAACTCCTTGGGAGAAGAATTGTTTGGTAATATCAGTGTTGTCAGGTGTATGAGGACAGAGGAAAATTTGTAAAGAATAGGTCAGACTATTTGGTGTATGTGTAGGCGTAGGGAAAGTAAAACGTAACCAGAGAGAAGGATCCAATAAAGTACTGTCTGGCAAGTCAAAGGACCCCATAACTCTCTATCAGTAGTATCTCAACGGGTGGCTGGTGCCCTGGCCAACCTACTACCTATAAGCTGGATTAACATTTTGATATGTATGGTCGCTTCCGGATTCGGTATGAGGTATTTCTTTTAAATTAAATTTCATAAAAGAAGTATATGATTTCGTAATCATAGAATTTTATTATTGAGCTTGTACTTGCATAGCTGGATGCTGTTAAACCTATTCCTAAAATATATCGTTGAAATGCATAGTAAGATATAATTTGATGCCCCATGTGAACGGAACTACAAGGATATACTATCTTACCGAAAAGGGCTCCCTGCATTAGTGGATTACTAAAATACATGATGATAAGGAAAGGGAAAAATAGAAGAGCAATGTGATATCAGAATAGTTCTAACTGCATGTATCGAATAGAAGGTCCTAACATGGATATATGGACCCAAAATATAACAAGAATGATTTTAATCAAAGAATATATGTATACACATATTATATATATATATATATATATATATATATATATATATATATATATATATATACATATATATATATATATATATATATGTATATATATATATATATATATATATATATATATATATATATATATATATATATATATATGTATATATAGACATATAGATACATACATATATATATATATATATATATATATATATATATATATATATATATACATATATATAATAAACACACACACATAAGTATATATATATATATATATATATATATATGTGTGTGTGTGTATATGTATATATATATATGAATATATATATATATATATATATATATATATATATATATATATATATATATATATTTATACATGTATATAGATAAATATATACTGTATATATATATATATATATATATATATATATATATATATATATATATATATATGTATATATATATATATATATATATATATATATATATATATATATATTTATGTATATATATATATATATATATATATATATATATATATATATATATATACTGCATATTACACACACGCACACAACAAGACATACACACACACGCACGCACAAATATATATATATATATATATATATATATATATATATATATATATATATATATATATATATATATAATAGTGAAAACATACTGGACGTATGTGTATTTCAGGCCGTGTATGTATTGGCGTGCTACTGTCTTAAGCACACATTTGAGTATGAGTTGTTTTCAGATGTATTTAAATGGATTAACTGAATACATCTTAATAGTTTTTAAGTTTTATTCTATAAAACAACAGAGTTAAACATCTCCATCACTGGAGGAAGCTGTGTTGGTCCAGATGACCAATTCTGGTGAAGTTTAGATATGAACTGAATAAATTATCGATATCACAGATATCGTATGCTTGGTTTAATTTAGCCACGTGACGGAATCGGAAGACACCTGCATCCGGTGACGTCACAAACTTTCACACGAGGAGACAATGTGTTGACGTTAAGAAAGAATGTCAATTTGCCGAGGTTTGCATTATACGTCCTGTTTACAATTTGAATGACTACAGCAAATCCCAGGGTTAGCTCTTCCAACCAACATGACATATTACGTCATTTGTTTTAAACATGTAATATTAACTATTCTAATCATTACATTAGCTCGGCCAGCTATCTCAATTTTTTTTTACAAAAATTTAACAACAAGCCGAAACATGGTTATTAGGTGTGACTGGACATACGTATTATTCTTTGTTTAACTTTAGCCATAATCATCTGAGGACGAATGTCCAAATAGGCACATCAAAAAATAATAACAATAATGCATACAAAAAAGATATTACCTAAGCAAAAAGAAAAATGCATGATAAAACCAAGATTATATACATGGTACATTGCTAGCAAATGATTACATGGTACCAAAAAACAACAAATTCTGACTTACATATGATTCGGTAACTTGATAAAGAATAATTGTTACCTTTGTTAGAAACAAGATACTCAATTTTTAGTGCACAAACACGAATTCCTGGTACGTACACGTACCATGGTTTCGTACATATATATATATATATATATATATATATATATATATATATATATATATATATATATATATATATATATATATATATATATATTTATATATAGGGCTGATATATTTTATTAGATGCCCATAGATTCTGTTATATATTTTATTATATTTTTTTTTTTTCTCTTTTCTTTTTTAACATTCCGGCTTATATATTTTTATTAGATGCCGAGAGAAAAATGATTTATATCCTTTTTTATTTTATTTATTTTTAAATGTTGTTTTAAATGTATTTTTAACAATGCAAATGTAGAGAATTTCTTTAATTACATATTACTAGCGTACTAATCAGCTTTTCATACAAACATCTTCCCGACAAATTACTCCCTTAGCGAATGAGGTGGCCACTCAAACAGCTTTGAACTGGATTAAATAGGGGGTATTGTCAGGGCTATGCAACTCATTCCTTTTTAGCTGCTTGCTGTGCCGTAACCTACGCCAAACAAGGATGTTCACGGCGATAAATATCACCACCGTGAAACACAAACCAGCCAGCAGTATGGGGTGAAGAATTTCTTTATAAGTTGGTGACAGGTGGTCCTTTTCGGTAAGTTTCATCAACCGCTTTGCCACATTTCCGTTGTATGGGAGAGGAAGTGCTGGCATTGTAGAGGTCCACGTGAAGTTCGCGAAGTAGGCTCGTTCTCTGATGATTGTCCGTAGACCAGTCACCATGGAATTCGGGGAAGTCCCGATACAACCATCTGCTGCGACGAAGATGTGGGTGAAGGATGTGGATCCGTCAGGGCATGATACATTGAAGCCATCCTTGTCGTATCGTATCCACGAGCCATTATTCAGTCTGCAATTGAATTCTTTATTGTCAAAGGGATAAAGCTTATCCAGACAATTTTCACTTGTATGGGAGAGAGCACCGTCTAGCACTATACCTAACTCGCATGAATCCATTAAGTTTTTACGGAATTCAAATGAGTCAGCTGTACATATTTTTCTATCCATTGCGTCTGAACAGTGTGTTAATTGATTTAAGTCTTTAATGACCGTATATGTTTCCTTGTCTGGGGAAATCAATACGTGTCCTGTCAAACTGGATATTACTGGATTTGAGTGATTCGTCATGAAAGTCGGAAATGGTGATATCCTGTAAGATTGCCAGGCATCAGAAGAATCAAAGGGAATTGTAATCCTAATCTTGTTATTATCTACGTTTACTGTAATTAGGCTGTAATAAAATTCTAACCTATGTTCGTCTAACAAAGGAACATAGCCTAGTTTATCCCTTCCGTTCTCCAGAACTAATTTTAAGTAACGTATAGGCAACAAATGGGGCGACAATACACCTTTAGTTGCTAACGTGATAGCTTCTACATAATCCTTGGATTTCTCAATGAAATGTGCAATTCTGTTATGTATGTGATCTATCTTTGAATCATAATACGTTAATGTTGCCAACAAATCCTGTACTTCCATAATTTGAACGATATTATCTGAATGTTCATTTAACAAATCCATAATTTTATTGATTGAAGCTAACTGATCCCTTAGTTCTGACATAATCAATTCATCTTTATGAGTCAAGAACTCAATTTTCTTATTTTGATTACTAATTTTAAGACGATTGGAAATTCCTAAACATAAACTTGCAACAGACCCAAAGATGCTTAATGCAGCATAAATGAACGGATTCCGTCTTTCTTTATGTTCGTGTCCTACAGTCCACATCAAAAGGTCATAAGCCAAAGATCCTGTCTCGCCAGTCTTATTTTTCAAGTCATCAGATAGCATCTCTGCAACTTTTAATGTTGATCCAAGCAAACTCTTAGTAGTCAAATGAAAATGTCTTCTATGCAACTCATCCAATGATGCAGAAAACCTTGAAATGGCGGTTCTTAAGCTAGTGACATCATTCTCTTGAAGAAAAATTGCTTGCATATGCACTTCGACAATTACGTTGGTTGATGTAACAAAAATGTCTTCCTGTCTTTCAACTATATTGCCATATTTAAAATATATATTTTTAGTCTTAGAACTCATCCCATACGAGAAAAATGTCTGAGCGAACAATATCACTCCCAACAACAAAAAATTCATCTTGGAAACCTGTAACGAGAAAAAATATATGTAATTACTCCTGTATTAAAAAGAAAACTTTTAATCACATAAAACAGAACAGAATTTTCCCTCACTTCTTTTCCTCTCTTTTCTTTTTAATTTCTTATGTGAGACAATGGTACTATTCTCTCATCCGTGGGTTGGGCTACGTTTTGAATTCTAAACCTATTGGCCGTTAATGTTTCCAAAATGGTAAATGGGCCTTCAAACTTAGGTGTTAATTTATAGTTGAGCCCTTTTCTGACATTGATTTGAATATAGATGTTATCACCCACGGTATATGTTTTAGTTGGTTTCGCTATTTTATCATGATTCCTTTTCATTATGATTTGTGATTCTTCTAAATTCTTTCGAAGGATATCATATCGACTTATACTTGCATTTATACATTCTTTTAAAGGATTTGATAGATTAGTTGTAGGCGTTAATACATGGAAAGGTGTTCTAACTGGGGTACCATACAATGCTTCATGCGGTGACATTTTAATTGATATATGATATGAATGATTCAGAGTACTCAGTGCCGCCGGTATTGCAATATCCCAGTTGGGGTCTGATCCCCCTAGTGTTACCCTCAATATATTTAATATCTTCCTATTTGCTCTTTCCACTAGCCCATTCGACTCTGGGTGATATATCATGGTATTAATCTTCTTTATGTTGAGGAATTCACACAATGAGGTAAGAAAGTGATTATTAAATTCACCACCCGAGTCTGAGATTATCATGTGTGGAATTCCATGTTTACAAATGTAACACTCGTAAAACTTCCTAGCGCATTCAATCGCAGTTTTAGTTTTAAGCGCTATTAGTTCTGTATATCGTGTTAAAGCATCTATAATTACTAAGAGGTGCTTATTTCCTCTGTCTGACTCGTAAAATCCTGTTAACAAATCTAAATGTATTCTTTCAAAGGGTTGATAGGGAACAGGATAAGCTCCTAGGCTGACAGGTGTTTTCGTATGCCCTTTGTTTTCCTGACATGTGCGACAATTAGCTATGTGTCTTTTTATATCTGTAAGCATTGTATGCCAATAAAACAATGATTTGGCTTTCTGTGACATTAATGAGAACCCAGGGTGTCCATGTAATGGATTTGAATGCAACCAATTCAGGACAGTGGAAATAAGTGAGATTGGTACTACTACCTGGTCGTTAGTTACATGTGGTGTATTGCGGGTTTTCCTTGTCACAGTCCTACACAGAATATTATCTTTGATTATATAAATCTGCTGCTTATACTTTATATATTCTTTTTCTTTATGATTGCCTTTCAAAGCATTTATAATTGTTTCTATTTTCTGATCTTTTCTTTGCTCAGTCTGTAACAATTCAGCACTCCAGCCTAAATCTTCTTGTTCAGATATTGTTTTTACAATAGGCATGGATGTTGATATATCTATTAATTCAGCTAAAGGCTCCGTACAAGATGACACGGGGTTGCGTGATAATGCATCCACAATGATATTTGCTTTCCCAGGTAAATACCCGATTCTTGCGCCAAAATCTTGAATGATCAAATGCCACCGAGTTCGTTTAGGGCTGTGATTGAAGCCTTTAAAGAACTCTGTTAGTGGTTTATGGTCAGTAAGAACCTTAACGGGATAACCGTAAATTATGAACTTAAAATGCACTAGCGAATTAACAATAGCTAGTCCTTCCTTGTCTATTACTGCATACTTACTTTCGGAAGTTCTCAATTTTCGAGAATAGAAAGCTATCGGGAAAAACTGTTTATCATATTGCTGAAGCAATACCCCTCCTACTCCTAAGTCTGAGGCGTCTGTTGCAATGAAGAATTCCTTACCGAAGTCAGGAAATTTTAAGATAGGAGAACTACACAGTTCATCTTTCAAAGTATTAAACGCCTGTTGATGTTGCTCAGACCATATGAAATCTACGCCCTTCTTCGTAAGATCAGTTAAAGGAGCGGCTATTATTGAATAGTTGCGTATAAAACGCCTGTAATATCCACTACAACCCAGAAATTGTTGTATTCCCTTGACATTAGTAGGCATGGGAAAATTACGTATAGCCGACACCTTATCATGGACTACTTTAAGACCTTGGCTTGACACCATGAAACCCAAATATATCAATTCTGTTTTGAAAAATTCACACTTACTAATCTTTACCCTTAAGTTATGTTGTCTTAATCTCTGTAGTACTAGTTCTAACTTACGTAGATGTTCTTCTAAGGCTAACTTACGTAGATGTTCTTCTAAGGTGTTGGAAAAGATTACAAGATCATCCATATAGGCATGCAATATATCCCCTAACAAGTCTCCAAACACTATGTTAATCATTCTTGTAAATGTTATAGGAGCACAACGTAAACCAAAAGGCATCCGCAAAAATTCATAATGTCCCCTGGCTGTGCTGAAGGCTGTGTATGGGATACTATCTTCTTCTAATGATATCTGGTGAAAGCCTTTAAGTAAGTCCAAACTGGTAAAATATTTATTCTGACCTAACAAAGACAAAATATCGTCAGTACATGGCACTGGGAATCGATCAGGGATCGTTTCCTCGTTTAGACGACGAAAGTCGACGCAGATACGCCATGTTCGATCTTTTTTCGGTACAACTATTAAAGGAAAATTATAAGGGCTATTTGATTTTCTAATGACTCCTTCCTCTAACATTTTACCTACTTCATCATTTATTTCATTCTGGAATTTCATAGGGAGTCTGTACGAGAGTACATATATAATTTTTTTCTTGTCTTTTAACCTTATTTGATGCTCGATCACATCTGTTTTTCCTAAGGATCCATCCGTAGTGGAAAAGACATCTGTATATTTAGTTAAAAGTTCAAAAATTTTCTGCTGAATTTCTTCGTCTTGAATGTCCTTACTGATTTTATTTTTAATAGATCGCAAAAGGGATTCATCCGCAACTGATTGAGAGTGATTGATTTCAGCAACGGTAATAATACGATGTTTATAAACTTCTACATCCAAGATATGTTGATTTTTGTGAATTACTAAAGCGTTATTTAAATGATTACAGACTTCGATATTACATTGCTGATGTGAGCCTACTGTATAAATAGCTTGTGTGACAGACAATCCGTTAGTTTTCAAAGTATCGGAAAGGATTAATATTTCAGATCCCGGTAGTGTTTTCTTTATTTGCACTATTAAATTCGAAGGTATGTTTGGTTCGATATATTGCGTGCAAGATTATATTACGGGTGAACGAGAATTCTGCTGGGTCGCGTATATTATTTCTTTATTAGTGAGACAAGTTATTGGTTCTTCAACGTACGTTACGGTTACATTTGTCGTCTCCTTTTTATCCAAAACTGACTTTAAGGTATTAGAAGACTTATAGAATTTCCCTTTGATATACACGCCGTGCTTGGCAGGAGCTAAGATAATGTTTTGATTTCCCATAGATGGGTATCCTATAATTACAGCTGGATACATATTAATGTTTTTTACAACAACAAATGTATCGGCAAACGTGCGATTACCGACTCTGAACTGAATATGAGTTATGCCTATGACGTTTAATTCATTATTTCCTATACCTGAAAGTCTAATTCCTGATTTTTCAATCGGAAAGTTCGGAAACAACAAATGATGCGTCTTCAAATCCATAATATTACGTGGACTACCAGAGTCAAAAAATAACGTAAAGGATTTGTGTTCTAAATTTACAGCATATAAGGTTGGCCGTAACTCATTTTGGCTTATTATTGTATGAATTCGTTGCAAATCTACGGGAGCATGCACTGTTTTACTTATTTCGGCCGTGTGTTTCATAGGAAAATCTATTGTCTCACAATTATCTGATAAAACATTAAATTGATTATTCAATACTATTGATGTTGACATGAATGACCTTGACCCAACATCACTCTCTTCCCCTCTAGAGTTAACTATGTGGTATTTGCTTTGCTCTGCACATTCTGAAAATTAGACTGACTTTGCGAGGTCTGGTTTGACGGCCCAGGCTCAGCGATATTTGAAGAAGTGTTTGTTTGTTTCGGACTCTGAACTGCATTGACATTTGGTTGTTTCTTCTTATTGTTAAAATGAGGATTTTTCTTTTTATTTCCATATGGAACTGACTGTGGAATTGACTGTGTATTTCTAGGATATTGTTGTGTCTTACGCGCGTAACATTGACTATAAGAATGTGATGCTGTGTTGTGAACTGAGCAAAATTTCGTTCTACAGTCTGCGCTTATGTGACCTTGACGTTTGCAGTTGTAACACGTCACTCCCGCTACTGGACTGTTAATTACGTTCACTGTTTGTGGTTTTGTTTCATTCTTAGCAAAAACTTGAGTTAACACGGGATCGAGATCTGGACACTTGGACATGTGTTTCTTTATCTGTTTATAGACATCCAATTCCGTACTTGCAGGCATTAACTTTTTATCAAAGCACCGCACTAAAGCTTCAGGCAACATAAGTGTCATGCAAGTTAAATACATTAATCGTAAAAAATCTTTCACGGAGATGTTATCGTTAGTAACCCAAGTGGAATTACCTAAAATGTCCTGATATTCGTTAAGCCTATCAGCTATGAGAGCTGCTCTCTCAACAACATTAAGCCGATTCATAGTGGCTTGATTAAGTGTATTTCGTAACGTTAACACTACATCCAAGGCTTCCTCACCCCCATAAATCGCGCGTAACCTAACTTTGAAATCATCCCAAGTAACTGCTTCTTGAAATGAAACACCTCTTGAATACGCACTCGCATCCCCCTTAGAAAAATCTATAAAACTTTTAGCTTCTTGTAATTGTACAAAAGGATCTACGATTTGTTTGGCATTTAAATGGGCATCAACGGATGAAATCCATGACTCCACATTTTGTGGCAAGAACCCGTTGACCCGACCTTGAAAAGGAAGGATTGCTGACCTGGCATTTACAAGCGTCACAATTGGAGGAGGATTAGCCTGGCCTACACCACTAGGTCCAGGGGTAGGGCTGACAGGAGGAGCCATGACTGCTGTATTTTTTTTTTTCCTATCTCTTTGACCCCTTTCAATTCTATCAAAATATCTATATGAGTACAGACGCCCACTGCGTAAACGCATATGTATAATAAAATTCCCCCAACAATGTTACTAATCCCAAAACATTTCCCCCCAAGAGTTTCTGAAAGAAAAAGGAATTAGCACAAAGAAAGAAAAATTCTAAATGAGGATTCGGAGTTTCTTATAACAAAGTTTAGGAATTCACTCACCCCAGTAATAATTGACTAACGACTTGTGATAACTACACTTCACTGCCCAAACTGAAATGAATACAAAATATCTGTACTTAGCTTATATATGAATTCGACACGTCCTCTCTCTCTCTCTCTCTCTCTCTTGATGTTTTGTTAGCGATGTTTCGTTCTAGTTTCTTGTTGAATGTAGTTCTTCCTGGACATGTCTTGCAATTGTTGAACGCCAGTCCTTGGGTTTCCTAGGATGTTGATTGAAGATTCAGGTTGTATACTAACATATGTTGATGTTAGCTTTTCCGTTGGACTTAGTCAAAATTGTAGATTCTTGTAGATAATGTTGAGTTCTTGAAGATCTTTCTCTGGTTTTACAGCTTTTATTTTGAAGTCTTGAAGATATTTCTCTGGTTTTACAGCTATTATTTTGAAGTCTTGAAGATATTTCTCTAATTCTTAGAGTTTAACCGCTGTCTTAGAGTTTAATCGCTGTCTTAGAGTTTAATCGCTGTCTTAGTATCCCACCGCTGCCACCATTTATTGGCGTGCTACTGTCTTAAGCACACATTTGAGTATGAGTTGTTTTCAGATGTATTTAAATGGATTAACTGAATACATCTTAATAGTTTTTAAGTTTTATTCTATAAAACAACAGAGTTAAACATCTCCATCACTGGAGGAAGCTGTGTTCGTCCAGATGACCAATTCTGGTGAAGTTTAGATATGAACTGAATAAATTATCGATATCACAGATATCGTATGCTTGGTTTAATTTAGCCACGTGACGGAATCGGAAGACACCTGCATCCGGTGACGTCACAAACTTTCACACGAGGAGACAATGTGTTGACGTTAAGAAAGAATGTCAATTTGCCGAGGTTTGCATTATACGTCCTGTTTACAATTTGAATGACTACAGCAAATCCCAGGGTTAGCTCTTCCAACCAACATGACATATTACGTCATTTGTTTTAAACATGTAATATTAACTATTCTAATCATTACATATGTATTTTTGTGAGATTTTTTCCCCGTTATGGGACGGTTTTATAAGATAGTAACTATTCATTTATATGCAAGAAAACTTGGGAAGAAGATGTGCAAGCCACAAGCTCTGCCTGGTGTCTATAGAATAACATGAAGTGCCAAGGACACAGGTAATATCGTATGATTTCACCCTTCAACACGATGACAATAGCCAGGGGCAGAGACCGGCTATATCGCGAATGATAGATTTGAAGTTATCTGGCATCATAATATGAGTGGTCATTAAAGCCGATTTGAGTATACTTAATTTACAATTAATAACTTGAGATAAAGAAATAAAATGATAACAGTAATTAATAAATAACTTAACAATGGCACTTTATAATCGCAAACTCGTTACGGAATCAGAATACACAGACATATAGCGATAGTTACAGCAACCGAGAAATTTTGTTTGAGACAAAGGAAATAGAATAGTATACTAACATTCTCCAAAAAATTGCCTAATAGACGAAAGTGTTAACTGTCTATGAGTAGGTAAAGAAGTTTTGAAAGTCTGCCGAAGCAGTAGATAGAAAAAGAGATAACTGGATTGGGCAGTATACCTCTTATGGTCCGATTCCGATCCACCAAATGCAGCGGTAATCCAATCTCACATAAACTTTTAAGTCACTTACTATAACTTTGTTATTCTCTCTCTCTCTCTCTCTCTCTCTCTCTCTCTCTCTCTCTCTCTCTCTCTCTCTCTCTCTCTCTCTCTCTCTGGATTATTGTCATTATTATTTTTTAGCTCTATCGTTTTAGTGCATCCTTTGGGTCCTATTGGGTCCTTTGACTGGCCAGACAGTACTAAATTAGATCCATTTGTCTGGTTACTGCTCTTTTACCTATGCCTACACATACACCGATTAGTCTGGCCTATTCTTTCCGCATTCTCCTCTGTCGTCATACACTTGTCAACACTTTGATTACCAAATTCTTCGTCACTCAAGAGGTTAACTACTGCACAATTTTGGTCCAGTAGCTACTTTCCTCTTAGTAAGGATAGAGGAGACTCTTTAGGTATGGTAAGCAGCTCTTCTATGAGAAGGACACTCCAAAATCTAATCATTGTTCTATAATCTTGGATAGTGCTATAGCCTCTGTGCCATAGTCTTCCACTGTCTTGGGGTAAAGTTCCCTTGCTTGAGGGTACACTCAGGCACACTTCATTATTTTATCTCTTTTCCTCTTGTTTTTTTTTTTTTCAGTTTTCATAGTCTATTATTGGAAGATATGTTTTAATGTTACTGTTCTTAACATATATTTTATCATCTCATTATTTCTCTTGTAGTTTATTTCCTTATTTCATTTCCTCTCTGAGTTATTTTCCCCTTTGGAACCCTTGGGCTTATAGCATCCTGCTTTTCCAACTAGTGTTGTAGCTTAGCAAACAATAATAATAATAATAATAATAATAATAATAATAATGATAATAATAATAATAATAATAATAATAATAATAATAATAATAATATCTGTTTTGATGTTATTGTTTTTGAAAGAAATTATTAATATTTTTTTCTTATCGGTTATTTAAATCCTTATTTTATTTCCTCACTGGGCTATTTTCCCTGTTGGAGCTCTTGTGCTTATAGCATCTTGCTTTTCCAACTAGAGTTGTAGCTTGGCTAATAATAATAATAATAATAATAATAATAATAATAATCTCTCTCTCTCTCTCTCTCTCTCTCTCTCTCTCTCTCTCTCTCTCTCTCTCTCTCTCTCTCTCTCTCTCTCGACGACGAAGGGGACAGTTAATATACAGTAGGCATTCAAAATTCGTAAATAAATAATAAATATATATTACAACAATCTATTCATGGTTAACATCAAACAGATACAAACTGGAATTAAAAAGATACAACATAACTCAATGTGGTAATTTCTTTTCATACCAAATAGCAAGTACTTGGAATAGACTTCCAGCTTATGCAGTAAACAGTAACACGGTAGACCAAAATTCTTCTTTGCAACTCTCTCTCTCTCTCTCTCTCTCTCTCTCTCTCTCTCTCTCTCTCTCTCTCTCTCTCTCTCTCTAATAGGGTCATTAATCACTTCTTGCTCCATCATACTGTTAAACTCTCTACACGGAGACTGATGTTGAAATTGGAAAAAACCCTATATTCCAAATTTACTCCTTATACTTTGAAACCTTTATCCATTGGTATTGCAAAGATTTCTATCGAAAACAAGGAAAAGAAAATAGTACGAATGATAGAATAATAAGAGTATTCGAAAGAATAAAAGTAAAATATGGGGCTCTCTTGTCTTTATTCTTCATTAGCCACTTCCTTCTCCACGTAAGCTTTCGCATTCATCAATATTCAGAGTATGTAAAAAAAACTTACGACATCATTCCAAACAAAAGTGGGAAAATAACTATTTTACTTGATGATACTAATATGAAGGGATTCCATAATCAAGTTTCGTTGAAAAATATTCTAAACTGTGACACCAATCGATCTTCCATATCCATGCGATGGGATCGGATTTTTATACAGAAAAATTGATGGTAACTGACGAGAAAAATAGACTTTCCCAGTTAGCCGAAAAAAATGTTCGCTTTAATAACAATTCTTTTTGTTCTTTTTCCTATGTTTCTTAATCAAGGACCCATTCAACAAATGGAATATTTTCAAGAGGGATCCTAAAAGACTAAGGATGGTTGATTGCTAACAGTCCATCGATTCCAAGAGAGAGAGAGAGAGAGAGAGAGAGAGAGAGAGAGAGAGAGACCTCATGTTATACATTCTTACTATAACAATTTCACAATGTTCCCCAAAGTAAAAAAGTTGACGCTTTATTTATACATGCAAAGAGGTCGCTGAAAATGTCTGTAAATGCAGTATCCAAAATCCATCTGCTAAAAATCTCTTAAAAATAAGAATCTGATGATCTTTCATCAAGGAAATTTTTCTTTGATACTTCCACACACTTCAGCCTTTTTTTTTTTCAGAGGGAGAATCTTGGCACCTACGGCTGGTTAGCTGTTATTCTATCGTCTTTATAAATCTAATGAAAAGTAGTAGTAGTAGTAGTAGTAGTAGTAGTAGTAGTAGTAGTAGTAGTAGTAGTAGTAGTAGTAAATGTATAAGATATCGAAGGATGATAAAAGACTAGTTTATGTAATAGTTACATTTAAAAAATTAAAATAAAGTGGAACATTTCATACGGAAAAAGGGCCGTCTGAGAACTTATCTAAAAAGTAATAACTACTACATTTCAGTTCAGATATCAAAATAAAAAAGTTATAAAATGTTTTAGTAAGTCTTAGGAAAAGCAGGTTTTAATAGTCAAAATTACTCAATTTGAAATCAAGACGCCTTCGATTGTACTTTACATTCCTTGAGGTATATCCTATACTTGGTACAGGCAACATACGATACATCATTAGGAGCATTTATCATATACCTCTTTCCTGTCCTATTAACGTGTTTGATAATAATAATAATAATAATAATAATAATAATAATAATAATAATAATAATAATAATAATAATAATAATAATAATAGAGTAAGCACAATTGTTTATATATACACCCCAGAGTTCGTGAATGTCATAGTGAATGTAAGGATAACATGACGTTTGGTAAAAAAAAAAAAAAAACCTATGGATTATAGGGAAATTGATAACAATGATGATAATAATGATAACAATAACTATAACAGTAAGAGAGAGAATAATGATAATGATATTAATAGTAACGAACACGATCGATAAAAGAGAGTAGAAGAAAGGATATCATTTAAGTCAT
>NC_090735.1:101734535-101742035 GCF_036898095.1 Palaemon carinicauda
AAGCCTCATATGTTGGACCGTATCGTGTAAAAGAAATAAAAACCTGTACGGCGGTCATCCAACAAATCCGGACTGGGGCCAAAGGCGAGTATCACCTTTCGCATATGCGCCCAGTCCGAGAGGATAACTTGGTGTGGCATTTGAATAAGCCGGCACCCCCTTACCCTGGGCTACCTGGCTACTTGGGAGAGGAAAGCAAGGAAGGGGCACAAGCCGGTGTCAGTGCCGTACTTCGTGCATGAGAGAGAGCGAGAGGATTTGGTCCATGTAATGAAGGTGTCGGCCACAAAGCAATTGGGGTCATAAAATCAGGTTTAATTTGTATATGTTCATTCAAGGTGTTTTTTGAAAAGATGTATTTAGTTTTTTATCGTTTTTGTTTTTGTTCTAAGCACATCACGGGTACATCATTTATCATACTGAGACGTTTCTGTTACATTCGTGTTTATGTTGAAATTAATTCAAATTTCATTACTCTGTGATGATACTCATTTTGCTGCTACCAATGGTTTTATGTATGTTTTCAATGTTGTTGTGCTGATTTTAAAAAAATTAATTTGTCTCTGTTGAGGATTTCAGTGCTGTTACAGGTAATTGCTAATCATGGGTTGAAAATTGGATATCATTACTTATGCTTTTATTTTACAGGAGAAATAATATTGCTCAGTTATTGATAAGTATTTTTCTTTTTTATTATTATTCACTGTTTGAAATTGCTCCTTGTTGCAGTGTCACGGATGTGTTAGAAATGGTTTTCTTGTGATTTTAAATTTGTCAAAGAGTGTTGAGATTGTAAGTTATTCATTTTAATTACTTTTTTTATTTTTTTAGTATTTTCTGTTTTGTGTATGTCATGATTTGTCGGTTCATATAAAAATTTTATTGCATTGAAGAAACTGTTGGTAATACATGATTATTGTTCTGGTTTTGTGCTCCAAATTTCGGTGATGATGTATCTAAACCTGAATTTCGTGTTTCTGTATGACCTATTGTGGGCGTGACATTCATCTTTGGGTAACTTGTAATTGTAACACGCCAACCGGCCCTATGATTTTAATTTTAATTTTTGCATGCACCCGAAGAGGATGGTACTAAGCAGCAATGTAAAGAGAAAAGAAAGAGGGGAAAATAAGTGTGAATTTTACGGGACGTAAAATTTTAGGGGGGAGCGATGAACTGATCCTAGACTTTGCGGCCGTTACTGATATTTAGTTTGTGGTTTGGCACTCAAAGTCCGTTATGGGGTCAGCGTCACTAAACCCTCTTCTGATTGGTTGTTATGAGACTTTCAGGTCAAAACAACCAATCATTGATCAGGCATCGCAACGCCCATATTATGGGGCTTGGGATAAAGCCCATAGGACAGGCAGTCTAGTTTCGGAGGCCCATAGAGTGGGTCACGTAAGGAAGGGCAGGTGCCAACATGTGTGTCGAACCGAGTACCATTTTTCTGAGGGTTTTTTCTTAGTAACGTAACATAATCATAATTAAGGGCACCCTTGTAAACTTAAGAGAATATAGTCTGTGTAAGATGATCAATTCTGCTATTATTTGTGTATGAAACCCTCCTCCATTTGTGTTTTCCTAAATTAATTGAACCCCAATACGACCCAGATCGGGTCATATATATATATATATAATATATATATATATATATATATATATATATATATATATATATATATATATATATATATATATATATATATATATATATATATATATTTACATACCCAACAACAAATACAGACGTATCTTGGCCACTGCAGGAAAAATGCTTCATACATGTCCTTATTTATGTCTGGTGTTTGGTGATGGTGGGAGACTTTAGTCTCATCGCTAACAATAAACCAATCTAGTGTGGATGGCCCTGACTACTACAGCTTTGCTGGTCATGGCAACACACAAACCCTTTCACCACGTCAAGGTATCCCTCCTAAAGAGGGGATATATATATATATATATATATATATATATATATATATATATATATATATATATATATATATATATATATATATATATATATATGTGTGTGTGTGTGTGTGTGTGTATGTGTGTATCAATATCATCATTATCTCCTCCTCCTACGTATTTTGACGCTAAGGGCCTCAGTTAGATTACGCTTGTCGTCTCTATCTTGAGCTTTTAATTTAATGCTTCTCCATTCATCATGTACTTCGCGCTACATAGTCCTCAGCCATGTAGGCCAGGGTCTTCCCACTCTGCTAGTGCCTTGTGGAGCCCCGCTGAACGTTTGGTGAAATAATCTTTCTTGGGGAGTGCAAAGAGCATGCCCAAACCATCTCCATCTACTCCTCATCACGATCTCATCCGCATATGGCACTCGAGTAATCTCTCGTGTAGTTTCTTTTCTAATCCTTCCCTGCCATTTAACTCCCAATATGCTTGTGAGGGGGTCTGTTCTCAAATCTATTAAATCTAATGGAGATTGTGCCATGGTCACACCATGTCTCTCTCTCTCTCTCTCTCTCTCTCTCTCTCTCTCTCTCTCTCTCTCTCTCTCTCTCTATATATATATATATATATATATATATATATATATATATATATATATATATATATATATATATATATATATATACGTGTGTGTGTGTATGTGTGTGTGTGTGTGCGTGTGTTAGTGTGTATCGGTGTGTTTGTATGATTGGGTGTATTTGTGTGTGAAACTATGAATTTTAATCACTTTAAACTAGATCACTTAAAATTCGACTTAACTTTTAGTTTTCTGCATATGTTTTGGGACGCTGCAACCTCACCGTCCTTGTGAGCTAAGGATGGGGAGTTAGGGGGATCCTATATGTGTATTTGATGAGTCTTCATTAGCCATTGCCTGGCCTTCCTTGGTTCTAGCTTGGATAGAGAGGGGGCTTTAGGGCTGATCATATGTAATATGGTCAGTCTCTAGGGTATTGTCCTGCTTAATAGGGTTATGGTCCCTTACTGTCATTCATGATTGACCTTTAAATATTTAAGTGTATATTTTCGTATGTGTATGTAGCCATTTCTGTAGAAAAAGTTTAGTTTTACCTGATACACTCTAGGGAACGGTATGAACATTGTCATTAAACTATCTCACGATAGTTTTAGCTTCTTTTAAAGGGAAAAAGTTCTTGTTGAAAAGTCCACTAGAATAATAGCTATCTCATGGAAAAGAGATGCCTGTTTGTTTTAAGGTTAATAATAGGACAATTAATCTAAATTCTATTATATTTAGTACAGTATCACGTTATGAACGAAAAGTATTATTTTTTTAACCAATGTTAAATTGCTTAATATAATTTCCAATATGTAATGGGCAATGAATATAATACCCAAAACATTTTGCACCTGTAATAAACTTTACGTAAAAATGTCAAGGCTGAAGGAGGAATGAAGGACATTAGATATACATCTAATTTTATTGAAATAATTTCTAAAATTTTTAATTCTTATTCATTCTAAATAAAAATCTTAGTTAATTCAAAAGTTGTTAAATGTTTAACAGGTTATATATGTTACCTTTCATTTATTACTTTCCATTAAAAAGAAGAAAGAGAAAAGTGTACTTCGAACAGATACCTGATTATACGTTTATCTGTTTTCTGTGAAATTCAAGCATAAACTTTGAAAAGAGTTACCTGGAAATAAATCACAAAGTACTAATGCCATTGCTCTTTAAAATCAGTCATAATTTTAAGAGCGACAATGGCTAATTACCATGTAGTCAACATAAACAATTAAAGTATTTAGCCTACATGAATATTTCAAGTGTGGTTACAAAGCAACAAAAGATACAAGATATGCTCCTCTGATTTGATAAATAGAGAGAGAGAGAGAGAGAGAGAGAGAGAGAGAGAGAGAGAGAGAGAGAGAGAGAGAGAGAGAGAGAGAGGATGTGATGTCATAACACAAAGAAAATATGATTAAATTTTCACTAATTATTAGCCAATAACATTATTATCACTAGTAAATCACCTTCTTTTGATAAAAAGCGTAATGTATTTTGCACTACATTCTTTTTTTCTTTTTTTTTTCGGAGAGATCATCGCTACTTGAAACATTTTACAAATCATTAATATAGTTTATCTCTCATCACAGACTTCCTTTTTATTGCCAAACGTTTTCCCTAAGATCGAAATGTGAAGCAATAGGAGTGTAAGGATTCGTTATATATACATGCATGCGTACATAGACACCACTAAACCATGCACCATGTATTACTATGTACTGTTTATAGTTGATTCTAACATTCTTTCCTTTTCCTTCATAAGGCTCAATACTACAAAATAATCGACATGTTTTATCCCAGCTTTGGAATTATCTTCCTTTTTACACAGGTGAATGGCTGGAACTTCAGAAGTTCTTGGAAGTAAAAGTAAGTCTAGTTACATTTTTAGTTATCCGTTAAACATTATCATTTATCTTTTTTTCTATCTACCTCCAATATTCATGTTTCTTAAATTTATTCTCTATCTCTCCGTTTTTACACAGAGCTTGGCACTTTCCCATATTGGGGCCATTTATCTTGAAGTTTTCAGTTTTCCAATTAAGGCTGCAGAATGGCTTTTAATAAGGGTAAAGATAAGGATAATGATATATCTATATCTGTTGATATACGTGCGAATTAACTTGCTTTCGAAAAATAAGCAATAGTCTTTAAATTGTGATATGTGCAGAGAGAATCACTATACAATTTTAATTACAACTCTGAGAAAGTTTTCAAAGGATAATGTACTCTGTGTAGAAAGAATTATATATAATATATATATATATATATATATATATATATATATATATGTATATATTATATATATATATATATATATATATGTATATATATATATATATATATATATATATATTTATACATATAAATATATATATATATATATATATATATATATATATATATATATATATATATATCAAATTTTGTGTTTAAATTGGTAGTAAAGATAGGTGGAAGAATCCCTTCATATAATCATGGAAAGCTATCAAAAACACAATAAACATAGTAAAAGAAATGACTGGAAATTAGTTAAAATCAAGGATAGATGAAATAGGATTAGCAGAACATTTCCCAACAATATACACACTGAAGACCCAAGACATCCGTGAACACAATCACATCTAAATTGGGGATACGCTAAAGAAAGGAAGAAACATCAAATTGATGGAATTAAGAATTTTAACAGGGTGCCACCAGATGTTTGACAACTGACCATATTCAGGTAATTAAACAGGTAATGGAAAAATGATAAACCACTATGTATGGCATTTATAGTCCATGGGAAATCTTTTGATTCTGTCAAAACTCCACTGGTGATGAAAGTCCACCAAAGACAAGAAATATATTAATTATATTTTAGAACATTAGGAGTAGATCAATCTTAAAACTATATTGAGATGCTACTTTTTAAGAATTAACATCTATGGGGAATACCTTTATAACAGCTTAAGATTTCCAGATGACATAGTTATGTTTGGTGAATCATGGGAGGAATTGCAAAATATGATACAAAATTTTAATATATAAAATCAGAAATGTATGACTGAAAATGAATATGAGTAAAACTAAGATAATATTCAATGAAAATGCACAAAGAAAACAAATAAAGGTTATGGATGAACCTTTAAGTATCTAGTCAGAAAATGAGACCAAAACTAAGAAAAGACTAATCGTATGATTAAGAGCTATTGGTAAACCAAATGGCATTTTGAAAAGTACACAGACGGCCCTACTAGTATTAACTTATGCATCAAAAACTTGGAGCCAAACTAAAGCCTAAGAACTTGAGCTAGTTATAACTCAAAGAGCTATGGACAAAATAATGATGGGAATAACGCTACGAGAAAGAAAAAAGCTACATGGATATGAGAGGATGTCATAACAGCACGTAAGAAAGGGAAATGGATATTGGCAGGACATATAATGAGAATGCCAGATAATAGATGGACATCAAGAATAACAGAATAGGATCCTTTAGATTACAAAAGAAGCAAAAGAAGGAAGAGAAGACGAGGGATTAATGAGCGAAGAAAATATTCTGGCACAGACTGGCATAGAGAGACCATAAACAGACGAGAGTGTAAGGACATGTTTGAGACCTTTGTCCTGCAGTGGACGAGAAATGGTTGACAAGGATGATAATAGAATAATAGGTTTGATACAACTAAGTTTTTAGAAGAGCACAGAGAAAAATTTGCAGTTAAACGTAGGAATCGATTTGCAGTCTTAGAGACTATAAGAGACGGAGAACAGATAATTAATAAAGAATAGTGTAATTTTAAGAACATATATCAGTCAGATGGTAGTGAAGATTTGGGACATATACTATAAAAAGGGAACAAAGGGAGAAATTGATTGTAAAAAGTTTTCGAGTATAGATAGTGAAGTCAAAAGAAAAGCCAGGGAGAAGGGGAAAAAGATTTAGACAGGATAATACATGAGCCCAACAAAGCTATGAATTGAGGGAGTGGCTATGGTGTAAGAATTGCTCACAAAATAATTAATGAAATCTCTATGGGGCAAAAAAGCTGAAGCATATACTCACCAAAAAGAGAGAAGATGAAGAAAGATGTTCGATGGAACATTTTATTGTCATTAAAAGGTGATATGAAAGGAATGATTTGATTGATATACCTGGAGCTGAGGAAGACCTTTGATATTCCCATGAATGAAATCAGTGGTTTGAAGTCAAGGCTATAAGTAAAAAAGAAAACTAAAGAGATGAAAAGCGTTTTGATACGATTGAATAACTGCTGAGATGTTATTATCCGAAAATGAAGTGACTCTATGAATACGTACATGATTCTCTTGTAGAATGTAGCGGGAAGAGGCAAAACCTGATGAATAGGAGGTAGAAGTATTGGTGAAAGTGGCATAAAAAAAGAGATCTGACTGATTGCAACAATCACAGAAGAGTCACACTTAAGTCAGTTGTCGTGAAAATATATAGCATGCTCATTCTAAAGAGATTATAGAGAAAGATTGATGAAAAACTGAGAGATGAACGAGCTGGATTTTGAGAAGTTTTACTGACCAGATTTTTATTTTACAGCAATGTGTAGAATATAGAATTCACTCTTGATGGCATTAGTGGACTATAAAAAAACCTTTGATAGTGTGTATCGGCCAATTTTGTGGAGAGTCTGCGTTATTATGGAGTTCCTCTTATATAAGTAAATTTGATTAAGTATGTTCATGAACATAGCATGTGCAAAGTTGATGTTAGTGAAGTCCTTTCAAAGGAATTTCCTATGAACAGTGGAGTACTCCAAGGGAATGTGTTGTCATTTATGTTGTTTATCCTCATGGATTTTGTAATGCAAAGAAGAGTTGTGGATTGTGGAGAAGAATTGCACTGGATTGGTAACAGGAAATTAGATGACCTAGACTCATAGAGTATGCTGATGACGCTGTCCTTATTTGCAGAACAACACAAGACCTGCAAAACCTGCTTACCAGAATGCATGAAATATCACATGAGGTTCAGC
>NC_090735.1:101747035-101749535 GCF_036898095.1 Palaemon carinicauda
CACTGTACATTATTTTAAGCTAGTTAGCATCTAAAGAGTGAAAGAGAAAACGGAGTTACACAGCTCTGTCCCTCCATTAGAAAACGGGAACTAACAGCGCATGAATGAAGAGGGTTTTTTGGTTTTTCTCATTTGTCTCTCAAGTTATGGTTTGTGGTGCTTATGAATATGCTAGGAGTGTGAAGGTTAGGTATTGTACACCTAAATATAAACTATATGTGATGATATGACGAGGTTTTAGTGATTTAGTACACCAGCTGTGTCGGTAAACTCTGTTTACATTTCAACGACTGCCTGTGGATGTTCCGTACAGCTTGGTTTTAAAATGTACGGAATCTCCACATGTAAACAAAAATGTTTATGCTGTTTGTGTGTTGAGCTCTTCTTTCATATAATATCAAGTAGGCAGGCTTCAAGCATGATTTTGTATGGTAGGCTGGTCTACATTATGTATTCCTAATGTATCAGAGCATTAAAGTGTAAAAAACAGTTTCATACATCACATAATAGCCAAAATTAGCTCTGTCGTCCTGGAAACTTTAAAAAGTACTTATTTTTTTTTGTTTTACGCCTTGTAAGATTTATAAGGCAAAGCAGACAACGTAACACCACATTTTTGTGTAAAAAAGCAAGATGAAAATTAAATGGCATTCTTTATTTCAACATAGTTATCTATTTATGTTGCAAATCATTTAAAATCAACATAGGGGTCTATTTAAATGGAAACACGGCAGAGAGAGTTAGTTGCTGGGTAAAGCGTCTCGGCCAATCAGCTTGCGAAATTATGGAGCCGAGATGGCCAGCGAATCAGAGAGGTGGATTTTGAGTTGTGCTCCATTTCCGTGTTGGTACCTGATATTCTACTGAACTCTCTGCCTTCTGCTAGTGCCCGCGGAACTCTCGCACCCTTTTTTATAATTTTCTATGAATATTTTTAAAAATCCGCGATGCACTGCGATTGCGAAACTTGAGCCGAGAAATATATATATCTTTATATATATTCCGAATTATTCACATCATGTAATGAAAAAATATTAAAAATTTCTATTGTGAAAATGTAGGGATTAATATTTATTGGGAATGTCTTAACACGTTACGACTCGCAGATGACATTGGTGTGCAAAGAGAAAAATGGAAAATTATGATAGAAGATTTGAATACATAAAGCTGAAATGGACTGAAAATAAAACTAAGATAATGTTCATTGAAAATGCAGAGAGACCACAAATAAGAGGTATGGATGTACTCATAGGGCTTGTTAATTAATATACATATTTAGGACAGACAGTAAGTGTTTCCCCAGGACACGAGATCAAAAGAAGAATAGGATGGAGAGCTTTTGGTAAACAAAATGATATCATGAAATTAAAATACCACTTTCTCAGTAAGGAAAAGTATTTTATCAGATAGTCCTAGTTTGAACTTATGCATCAGAAACTTGGATTCTTACTTATCCCTTTGAACATACGCTAGTTACAACTCAGAAATCTATAGAAAGATCATTGATGAGATTAACACTAAGAGAAAAAAAAAGAGCAATATGGATACGACAGGAAAATAAAATAGAGGATATTCTAACAACATGTAAGAAAAATAAAGGGAAAATGGCGGTACATATAATGAGAATGACAGATAATAAAAGGGCATTAAGATTAACAAAATAGGTCCCTAGAAATTACAAAAGAAGCAGAGCATGGGAAGAAAGAGAAGTCTATGGATTGGCGAACTAAGAAAGTTTGCGTGTGTGGAAGGGCATAGAAAGACCATAAACAGATGAGAGTGGAAAGACATGTCTAAGGCCTTTATTCTGCATTGGACTAGTTACGATAATGATACACACACACGCACACGCACAACCACACACACACGCGTGCGAGCGCACACACACACACACACACACATATATATATATATATATATGTGTGTGTGTGTGTGGGGGGGGGGGGTTGTTACCTATATATATATATATATATATACATATATACATGTGTATGTGGATATATATATAAATATACATATATATATATATACATATATATATGTATGTATGTGTGTATATATATATATGTATATATATATATATATATATAAATAAATTTCTACCTCATACTTGGGATCGAACGCTGGCCTTTCATTAGAAGGGGCCAGCGTTCGATCCCAAGTATGAGGTAGAAATTTATTTCTATTTAAACACAATATTATGTTGATATTTATCCATATATATATATATATATATATATATATGTAGGTATACAGTATATACAATAGATACATATGTATATATAATGTATGTATATAGGTAGATATGTTGGCCGGGGCACCTGCTGCCCCTTGAGATACTATTGCTAGAGAATTATTGGATCCTTTGAATGGCCAGACAGTACTAGAGTACATTGGATCCTTGTGTCTGGTTACGGCTTATTTTTCCTTGCATACCCATACACCAAATGGTCTGGCCTATTCTGACCACATTCTCCTTTGTCCTCATACACCTGACAAC
>NC_090735.1:101754535-101767035 GCF_036898095.1 Palaemon carinicauda
ATATATATATATATATAAATATATATATATATATATATATATGCATAATTTTTAACTTATTCCCATGAAATCATTACATGATTAATTATTGTCTTACCTTTCTTTCTGTCTCGAGGATCACACCAACTTAGAAGACCCTTCCCAACCATTTTGACGGAATCAATCACAATCTCTTGAATGTCATATCTTAATTTCATCACATTCTTTCCATCTACAAACACCTGAGAGTGGATCATGCATTAGTAATTGTTATCTGGAACACATTAAGCAAAGCATAATAGTCTTCCCTTTTCATCTTAGAGAGGGTAGATTTAAGTGATAACCCTTTCTAGTTTCCTTAGACTTGTAAAAACATCGAATTCAGACGTCAACTTGCGTAAATAAATCAGTTATTTAACGTACAGGAAATAGAATTTTCCGTTCTTTTTTTTTCTACCAATAAACAACAAAGATGATCTTCTACAGCTAATTAAATCTCTTCTTCTCTTTAGTGGTTAAATAAACTAGATGTGTGTTCTTTTTAATCATGGTTACCCATACAAATAACAACTGTGTAGAGCTTAGTTCATTTTACTGAATGTAAGACTAGCGGAGCACTGACAGTGCTTATGCTGTGTCACAGACTTGTCTTGAGGATGATGAGAAAGCTTATTAATATCATTGATATTGCAAATCAAACCGGCAACCAAGTTACAAAATAAAATGCTACATATTTAAATGCTCTATTAAGGAAACCGCCATTTTAAGGCAAGATAGGAGAAAGAAAGAGTAAACTATAAAAGAGACAACAAAAAATTGAAAAGTTAAAATAACAAGTAACATAAAAACCGATATGAGATTAACGATAAAACGAGGAAAACAGAATTCATTTCCTTGTTGGTTTATATAGTTTTACAAAACGTGGAAGCAAACATGATTACACATTGAATTCAGTAACGGCAATTACAGATAACACCAATTCTGATAAAGTTGGGTGTGGTTACCCAGTTCGCAAAGTTGGCCCGATTGTTGCTCGGGGACAAACTATCAAAGACATACGAAATAGTGGCATGGCCACAGGTTGTCTACCATAAGATTGGGATGTGGCCATTATCAGTTAAAATATCCTTGCATTACAGTTATATCTACACAAGGAATAAGGAAGTGAATTAAAGATTGTCGTCTGTACTTTTATGTGCTGATGATTGGTAAAACCCTCGTCCCTTTAGGTCGAACATTAATAACTATTGTAAGATGAAAATTAACCAAAGAAGAATTTCTGATCAGCAGAAAGACTTAAATTATCATAATACTTCATTCCGCAATATTTAGGTTAATAACTGTAACTTTTAGTGGCAGAACTTAGCAAACGCATAAACACTACTTGGTGGAAGACCAGGCATCAAAGTGATGAAGACTATAAGGAAAAAAATTACTCGGGATTTTAACTTTGTTCACCAAAGAGGAAGATTTACTATTACTTTCAGTTTGGGAGTTTGAGTTCCTTCATAAAGTCTGTTGAATATATTTTCTTTTCAGAAACTTTCAGTAAGTTTGGGGGTTTACAACGGAAGCATGATATTGTTCTATGTCGAACAAGGTGCTAACTGCGGTACGCATATCTAAATTAATTGATCCACCAAAGCTTATTGTTTGTCTCATTATAATTCCTCTCTGGGTGGAATAGGTTAAACGTTCCAGTCAGTAAGCTTCTTAATTATATTTATTAGCATTATTCAATTTTTAACAAACTTATGTTTACCAATATGTGAGTTTATCCACTGTTTTTATTTTTTTTCGAAATTTATGTCAGTTTTCATATATGAGGTCACTTGCATGGCGCAAAGCAAAATATGCTAGTGAAGAATTACACTCTTCTCCCCTTCTTACACTGATGAGTGTTAGAGATACAAGTGGCTTTAGCGTCAGCTGGATACAACCGGATGGCTAACCGAATGTCAGATCTAATCATTATCCCCTGAGTCGGGACAGTTCCCTCACTCTCCTCCTCTAAAGTCAACATAGGTTAAAAATAAGTTTTTTTGTCTAAGGATTACATCAAGTGCAGTCTCTAACAGGCACTCAAAAAGATAATCATCAATGAAGAAATGAATGTAGTCCGGCTCACAATATATTATTTCCTCCGCCTTCTTCTATATAGAATTCCATGACAAATACTCAGACAATAAATATCCAGCCCTGCTCGACTCATATCATATATAGACGCAGTTCTGCGGTGTTAGGTGAAAGTGTGGGTATCAATCATCGGCAGAGAACTCTAAGTGACATAATTTACAAAAAGATAATTTGAAATAGAAGATTAAGACCTTACTTAACACAATAGACACGGGAGGTTAGGATATTAAAGTTTGAAGTAATAAGCATAAAAACAAAATTACTGAACAAACGAAGTTTATTGAATAGATCGCAAGGCCATGTTGAATTTTAGTACTATCAACTATATTAAGGAACAGAGTAAAGACTACGAATTAGAATAAAATAAACAGTAAAAAATACAGGTTTAATAATCACATTTTGGAAAATAATATATTTCGAATGTGCAATATGATCATCCCTAAAGATCGATGATAATGGTCTCTGATGTAATCTACGTTATGTAACCAAAAGTGATTCTCCGTGGCTGTAATATCACACAGATCCGAGAAGTACTGATGAAAATTAAATGCAAAAGGATTTCATTGTCCCAATAATCTGGTTAACAGCTTTTCCTCTCTTGATATGCTTTCACATCTATCACTTGCAAAGGAAACAAACGTAAAATAAATGAGGAAAATAATGAGGTGAAACTAAGAGAGCAAACATATTTAATTGCAATATCTAAGAACTAACAAGAGCTGCAAATAACTAGCTGGACAAGTGTTCCCATTAACTATTTAGTTTGGTTTTTCATTTCCTGTTCTATGGCTGGCTGTTCCTAATCTATTCGGTGATCGTTTTACGTTGATGAGTAGTTTCTAGAAAGAGAATTAAACGTACAATAGAAGTCCCTAATGGAAAAAATCCGATTATGTTGATTAAGAGAAACCATAGACTATTAAAAATGAAGATAAATTTACTTACAAAATGTATAGCTAGAATACTGTCTCTCCTTGTCAGAAAAAAAAAAAATTTACTACGTATGATAAAAAAAAAGAATCTTCCAAATCGTGGTCTCTGTTTTTTCAAACAACAGGAATGTATAATGCTGACCAGCTTTAAAAGCAATTTCATCTCTGACACTTTATTTGATATCGATACACATGGATACCAAACATTCGGCTTACCTTAACATCACTGGCTTCCATTACCAGGGTTACGTTAAGCCACGAATCGTCATAGGCTTGAAGAGTGGTTCTGTTTATACGGGATATCTTATCACCCAGAGATATTTTTATAGCTTGAAATGAATCTGCAGGTTTCAGGAAAAATGCATTTCGTTTGTTGAAGCGATGTCCTTCAAGTTTTCCTGCTGTTTGTAAGCATTCTGCGGACAGATGATAGTTACTTCTAGTACACTACAGTGAAAAAGAACAAATGCATTATCTTAACTTTCTACTTAGTAGTACTTAATATAACTTAACAATTAAAGACCAGATAATGAGGCTTATGAAATTTTTTTTATATATATATACAGGCTATTTGGAAAGAAAGTTTAATAACAATATATATCAAAATTACAACAAATTACCGATTTAACTTTATACGCATTAAAGTCTTTCATGAATTCTCAAGTAATATGTAGATTTTATGAATGAATGAAAAATGAGCTTACTGAAGATTTACTACAGAAAGATATCAATAATAAGTAAATAAGAAGTGGTGACTTTCTCCTTTCCATTTCTTTAATCAACCTCACCTATGTCTTTGCAATTAAAAGTCAGCTTAGCATTGGAAACACTTTCCACTGTCATCGTCATCGGTGCTTCCAAAGAAGTTGAAAACCATTTCGGTTTGTAAGTTTCTCTAAAAAGCATCTGCGGGAATGTGATTCTAATTCTTCGACTGCAGTATGTGAAACTGTTATAATGATAAGAACAGGTCTGTCTGTTATCCACGTCCAAGGTAACGTGCGTTGTCAGAGGTATACTAATACTGATCTTAACGTTTTCCTCATGCTTTCTCTCAGGACATTGCAAACGTTCGAGTCTTTGGCCACCTTGGAACCAAAGGGCCAAACTGCAATTCACACCGTTGACGTCAGAAATAATGGCAGAGATATTCCAGTCCTTTTGATTGGCGAGAACAGTGAAGAACAGACTTTCACTAAACGTTACAAACACTGTGGGCTTTAGGATGCTGCTAAGGTCGACTTCTTCACAATCTAGAAATGATATAAGAAACGGAGAAATATTAAGCCATATTATACCAGATGTTTTGCAGTACCTCTATGCTTGGATAAACTTTTTTATCTCTTTCTATGTACTAAAATTAGGTAGTTTGTAAAATCATCAGGACATCAAAAGCATCTTCATCCGAAAATATATAGCTTCAGATCACTTTATTGAAATCATGAAATGGTAATAATCATATTACTCCTTGAAATAATTTAGTATCAGGTAATTATCTATAAACATAATAGCCCAACAACACATGTGCATATGTACACAAAGACATATTCTGATATATATATATATATATATACATACATACATACATACATATATATATATATATATATGTGTGTATATATATACATATACATATATATATATATATATATTTATATATATATATATATATATATATTATGTGTGTTGTTATATAACTTTATGGTGATTTTAGTTGGGTATTTTGAGAAGTATGAAACATGCAACGGCGGTAATGAACGTTTTAGATCAGTGGCCAGGGTAGTTCCTAATAAGAGATGCTCCAAGTCCAATAGAATAATGCTAAAACAACTATTAGTAGAAAACAGATGCATAGAGCATCATGAGACAGGGAAGTCCAAAAGCCGATAGTTAATAGCATCATAGCCACAGTTTTGTATCAATCACTCAGTTTTGAGCTGGTCCGAGAAACTGGTCACCTATCTACTAATGTCTTTTAGTATAGGGCATAAATAAAAATTAGCTGGGTCTTGTAGAAGTAAAGATCAGGCACTACCGAAAAAGAAGGGGGCACCCGCTCACACATATCTTTCATAATGAAATAAAGACTGTGTAACCAAATATCGATGCTTATCTCATACCAATTTGTCATTGATAGCCATATGCAACATCAACAACATTGCATATATATATATATATATATACTGTATATATATATATATATATACATATTTATATATACAGTATATATACATATATGTATATATATATATATATATATATGTATATATATATATATATACTGTATATATATATATATATATACATATTTATATATACAGTATATATACATATATGTATATATATATATATATATATAAATATATATGTATGTATATATATATATATATATTTATATATACAGTATATATACATATATGTATATATATATATATATATGTATATATATATATATATATATAAATATGTATATATATACTGTATATATATATATATGCATATATATATATATATATATATAAATTATATATACTGTACATATATATATATATATATATGTATGTATATATATATATGTATGTATATATATGCATATATATATATATATACAGTATATATATATATATATATATACATATATATATAGATAGATATATAGATATATATACAGTATATATATATATATATATATGTATATATATATGTATATATAAAATATATATATATATATATATATGTGTGTGTGTGTGTGTGTGTGTTTGTATGTGTTTGTATGTGTAGTGTGTGTTTATTTGCGTGTGTACGTTTGTGCGTGTGAATCTGTTCATGAATATATATATATATATATATACATATACGTGTGTGTGTATATATATATATATATATATATTTAACAAATTAGGAAAGTTATTAGAGTAAAGTAAATTTCTCATTTGTTTAAGTCAACCTTGTTATAGTTTTAAGTGGTTTCCACTATAGCTTAAAGTAGTTTTAAAGTGGTGTGTTGTTGATTGCTCCTCGCCTTCTCCCCGCTAAATTGCCTTCTTTTGAACTATCGTGTTGACGATTTTATTTTGTTTGCACGAGTGATGACGAAAGCGAGTTGGTATCGGAGGTGGGTGCTCGGACAGAAGACAGTTCGGGCTTGAGCACTCCCCGATCCACAAACCCTAAGCTGCATTGACCATTGAAAATTTTCCTGACGACCGCTTATCTGTTGATTTTGACCACGGCTCTGGAAAATGATTGCCGGATTCTCGTCTTGGTGTATCGTTTGCAGGTGCTCTTGTCACCTGCGATTCGAGTGTTGCCTTGCTTTTGGACAGTGTATTCCAGAGACTGGCAGGAGCTACTGTCACCTGCGACTGGAGTCTGCCCCGCCGTTTCCTGACGTGAGGGAGATCCCAGGGAGTTGGTCGAATCTCTGGCTACCTGGTTCCAGCTAATTACTGCAGCTGCAGTGGTGTTGGGAGCTTGCATGCTCGTCAGGTGGCCAATAGGGAGGCCGTTACCAGGTAAGGCAGAGTATCTCTGCTTGCTAGCGGATTATTGGACCTGGCATACTGTGCCTGCCCTACTTATTGGAAGGAAGAGAGGATAACGTCTTTAGTTGTGCATCTCCCCTCATTTATTCTTGCTGAGAAATGAGGAGCCTTGTACTCATTTTTTAGTTAGATTAGTTTATTTATACATATATTTTGTCATATTTCTTTTGTCGTGGTGACCATAGGTACGGTTATCCCGGTGAAGATAGTTAAAGGCAGGTTTGCTTTGTTGTTATATAATAGGGAAATCAATTATAATTATTTTCATGTGGTTAGTAGCTACGACTTCTTTTAGTCTATCAGTTAATTTAATGTTAATGTCTGGTCTGGGCAGCTAAGTTTAAGGATCCTATCGGGTTAATTATTTATTTTTATTATATCTTTGTTTGAGCCTTATCTCATTAAATATAGAGAATCCAGAGTGATTCAGGCTTATGTGTAATAGGTGTTTTTGATCGTATGGTTGTGATATTTGTAATACCAGACAAGGTTGACTTGTATTTGTGTTAGATTTAAGTTTTAGATATTGTGAAGTTTATTGATTGTTTTATTTCCTCTGACTTTTAGCCCTGAGTTACATTTTTACTGACAACAATCATTGAAAGAACTTTAGTTACGCCTCCCAGGGGTCGTAACAAAAGTAAAATACCAGAAGACAAAGTGCTCCAACATTAAACTTAGCCCTGTGAGGAAAGAAAATAAAGGGATAGAAAAATATAATAAATAAAAAAATATAAAATATTTTAGGAACGATAACATTTGAATAGATTGGTCATATATAAACTATAAAATGAGACTTATGTTAGCTTGTTCAAAATAAAAACACTGATTCAACCACTTGATTAGGGAGATCATTCCACTATCTGGTCACAACCTGAATAAAACTTCTAAAATATTCTGTAGAATTAACTACATACCTATATAGTACTACATACAGGATAGTACAGCCTGAGAAGGAATGAATGCAATGGATGTTCTTAATTAAGAAACTTTTTATGTAGCATTCATAAAAACCAAATTAATGACAGTAACAGAGATCGTTGTGAAGATCAAGAATAATTAATTTAATGGCTAGCAAGTTTATATCCATCAAATTAAGATGAGAGCTAGCAGCTGAAGGCTAGACAGGAGAAAAATACTCGAAACAAAGTAAAATAAATGAATTAAAACATTTCGTAAGGATACACTGATCAATGAAAAGCTTAAAAGCCATTTTGAAGAAGAAACAGACCGAGCATGTTTCTCAAAGTAAATCTGCAATCAAGAATCACTTCTAGAACTTGAATGAGTTGTACAGTATATAGTTGAAGAGATATCGTCAATGTAAAGATCTGGATGTAGAGGAACCACTGCCATCAACCTACTTACAATCATACTTCGAATTTTGCTAGGATTCAATTTCGTTCCCCATAATTTGCGCAATGCACTAATAATAGTTAGATCTCTACTGAGGGATTTTACAGCCATGGGTCTATATTCAGAACATAGAATTAATGCAGAGTAACATCATCTGCATAAGTAATGAGTTAGTCCAAACCGCATATGCGTATATAGTATGAAAAGTAATAGGCAGAGAACACTACCCTATTAAACACCACCCATTCTATCCCTATACACACCATGGTGAATATCAAAATCTACTCTGCAATCTATTACTTAGAATTCAATAATTATTAAAAAAAAAAAAAAAAATATTTCCATCTGTTAAAGTTTGAAAAAATGGCTTCCTGGTTAACAGGGTCAAAGGTAGCACTGAAATCATGGCCACATCATACAAACTTCCTGACCACAATCAAGGGATTTCTCTATAGTATTGGAGATTGTTAGAAGTGCCAAACTAAAAATTAGGGAGCAGATGATTACCTTCAGCATAATCATTTAGACGTTTCGGCAAAAGATGTCCTAAAACTAGAACTGATTGTGTTTAAGAATGTCTTGGGATTCTATTTCCTCTCTCTTTAATTTTACCCTAATTTCCATGCTTTTCTTTATTAGGTTTTGGGGCTTTTCAGAAGATTTTCTATGAATCATATTTACAAAATTTTCCATCTATATCTTATATTGATTCTAAAACAAATTTTAACTTACTACTTATTTCTTATCTACTTGTCCCCACACACGCGTACACGCATACACACACACACACACACACATATATATATATATATATATATGCATATATATATATACATATATATGTATATATATGTATATATATATATATATATATACATACATATATATGTATATATATATATATATATACATATATATACATATATATATATGTATATATATAAATATATATATATATATATATACATATATATATATATATATACATATATATATATATATATGTATATATATATATATGTATATATATATATATATATATATATATATATGTATATGCATATATATATATACATGTATATATATATATATATGTATATATATATATATATGTATATATATATATATATATGTATATATATATATACATATATATATATATATACATATATATATATATATACATGTATATATATATGTATATATATATATATATATGCATATATATATGCATATATATATATATATGTATATATATATATATATGTGTATATATATATATATATATATGTATATATATACATATATATATATATATGTATATATATATATATATGTATATATATGTATATATATATATGTATATATATATATATATATATGTATATGTATATATACATATATATATATGTATGTATATATATATATATATATATGTATATATATATGTATATATATATATATGTATATATATATATATATATATGTATATATATATATGTATATATATATATACATATATATATGTATATATATATGTATATATATATATATGTATATATATATATATATATATATGTATATGTATATATATATATATATATACATGTATATATATATGTATATGTATATGTATATTATTATTATTATTATTATTACTATCCAAGCTACAACCCTAGTTGGAAAAGCAAGATGCTATAAGCCCAGGGGCTCCAACAGGGAAAAATAGCCCAGTGAGGAAAGGAAATAAGGAAATAAATAAATGAAGAGAACAAATTAACAATAATTCATTCTAAAACAAGTAACAACGTCAAAACAGACATGTCATATATAAACTATTAACAACATCAAAAACAAATATGTTATAAATAAACTATAAAAAGACTCATGTCCGCCTGGTCAACAAAAAAGCATTTGCTCCAACTTTGAACTTTTGAAGTTCTACTGATTCAACCACCCGATTAGGAAGATCATTCCACAACTTGGTAACAGCTGGAATAAAACTTCTAGAATACTGCGTAGTATTGAGTCTCGTGATGAAGAAGGCCTGGCTATTAGAATTAACTGCCTGCCTAGTATTACGAACAGGATAGAATTGTCCAGGGAGATCTGAATGTAAAGGATGGTCAGAGTTATGAAAAATCTTATGCAACATGCATAATGAACTAATTGAACGACGGTGCCAGAGATTAATATCTAGATCAGAAATAAGAAATTTAATCGACCGTAAGTTTCTGTCCAACTAATTAAGATGAGAATCAGCAGCTGAAGACCACACAGGAGAACAATACTCAAAACAAGGTAGAATGAAAGAATTAAAACACTTCTTCAGAATAGATTGATCACCGAAAATCTTGAAAGACTTTCTCAATAAGCCTATTTTTTGTGCAATTGAAGAAGACACAGACCTTATATGTTTCTCAAAAGTAAATTTACTGTCGAGAATCACACCTAAAATTTTGAAAGAGTCATACATATTTAAAGAAACATTATCAATACTGAGATCCGGATGTTGAGGAGCCACCGTCCTTGACCTACTTACAATCATACTTTGAGTTTTGTTAGGATTCAACTTCATACCCCATAATTTGCACCATGCACTAATTCTAGCTAAATCTCTATTAAGGGATTCACCAACCCTAGATCTACATTCAGGGGATGGAATTGATGCAAAGAGAGTAGCATCATCTGCATATGCAACAAGCTTGTTTTCAAGGCCAAACCACATGTCATGTGTATATAGTATGAAAAGTAATGGGCCAAGAACACTACCCTGTGGAACACCGGATATCACATTCCTATAATCACTATGGTGCCCATCAACAACAACTCTTTGAGATCTATTACTTAAAAAATCAATAATAATGCTAAGAAACGACCCACCCACTCCCAACTGTTTCAGTTTGAAAACAAGGGCCTCATGATTAACACGGTCAAAGGCAGCACTAAAATCAAGGCCAATCATACGAACTTCCCGACCACAATCAAGGGATTTCTGAACAGCATTGGAGATTGTAAGAAGGGCATCACATGCTCCAAGGCCTTTACGAAAACCAAATTGCAAACTAGGGAGTAGATGATTACCTTCAGCAAACCTGTTAAGACGTTTTGCCAGAAGACGTTCAAAAACTTTAGATAATATGGGAGTTATGGAAATTGGGCGGTAATCAGTGGGACTTGAGCTACCACAAACACATTTACATAGAGGAGTAACATTACCAATTCTCCAACTAGTGCTAAAAGCTCCTCTTCTTGCTAACTTGCGCAAAATAACAGATAACTTTGGAGCTAAGAAATCTGCTGTCTTTATAAAAAACAAAGGAAAAATACCATTTGGGTCTACACCTCCATAGGCATCAAGGTCCATCAACAGAGCTTTAATCTCACGAGATCGAAAAGCTAAACTAGTTAGTTTAGCCTCAGGAAAACAGGAATGAGGAAGTTCAAGTTTTTCATTACTCTGTTTACTGTCGAAAACATCAGCCAAAAGGGTTGCCATTTCCTTTGGACAGTGAGTGACTGAGCCATCTGGTTTGAGTAAAGGAGGAACTGTTGCATCTACACCAAAGAGTGCAGATTTAAGGGTAGACCACCATTTATGTTCCTGAGTTGTACCAGAAAGTGTTTCTTTTATGGTTAAATTGCACTCCTTTTCAGTTGAGGCATAAACTCTCTGAGCAAAAGCTCGAAGCTGAGTATAGTTGCTCCAGGTCAAATCTGATCTGTTACCCTTCCAAAGATGATAGGCCTCCTGTTTCTCCAAATAAGCACGTCTACAATCATCATTGAACCACGGTTTGTCCTTCACTCGGTACCTTAGCACACGAGAAGGGATACGCCTATCAATTATGTTGACTAGATTCTCATTCAAAGGGACAACAGGATCTGCACTATCATATAATTGTGACCAATTCAAGCACAAAAGATCATGCAAAATCCCATTCCAGTCTGCTTGGGATTTCATATAAATTTTACAAGAATATGATATATCAGGGACAGGCTGCTCAGTCTTCACTAATAATGAAATCAAGGCATGATCAGATGTCCCGACTGGAGAACCAACCTTACTAGTTATAACGCCAGGGGAGTCAGTGTATACGAGGTCCAAGCAATTACCAGACCTGTGAGTAGCTTCATTTATGATTTGCTCACAGCCTGATTCAGTGGCAAAGTCTAAAGCTCTTAAGCCATGGCGATCGGTAGGAGAGATAGAACTTAGCCACTCCCTATGGTGAGCATTAAAATCACCAACAAAGACAAAAGAAGCCTTTCTATCATCTTCTTGTATCTTAGCCATAATGGTAAGAAGACAAAAGAAGATAGAATCATCTATGTCTGGATTCCGGTAGATCGAACACAAATAAAAGTTGTTATGCCTGCCACAAACTTTTATTACCTGAATCTCATGACATCCACATTGATAGCAGGACTTATGAGAAGCAGGGTACTCGGTCCTAATATACACCGCCATTCCCCTGGCCCTAGGGATGGCATCACGTTTCAACATTATTGGCTTCTTAAAACCAGTTATAAGGAGCTCAGATGAGTGCCT
>NC_090735.1:101777035-101782035 GCF_036898095.1 Palaemon carinicauda
TCATTGGGTTATAATTTCAGACAATTATGTGACCTCAGTTTAATGATTTCATTGACTGTTGTGGTATTGACATGGTAATCCTCATCTCTCCTCATTTCACTGTCACTGAGGTAAAGCCTTTCATAAAATATTCTTTATGTATAATCCTCTTTTCTAAGAATGTTGGAAGGAAAACATTCGAAGTACGGCCTTCTCCATCATGAAGCCCAATACTCAACAGCAATCTAAAAGTTTTATGCAGCTATAACCAAGTTATAGAATGATCTTTCTAATCGGGTAATTAAATCGGTAGAATTTCAAAAGTTCAACCTTGCATCAAAGTTTTTATGTTGAACAGACTGACATAAGTCTTTTTATAGTTTTTATATAAAACGAAATATTTTTTAATGTTATTGTTTTTTAAATATTTCATTCTAATTCTGCATTATTTCCCATTTTGTTTATTTATTTCCTTATTTTCTTTCCTCAATTGGGTATTTTTCCCTGTTAGAGCTCTTGAGCTTATAAAATCTTGCTTTTCCTACTAGGGTTGTAGCTTAGCTAGTAATAATACCAATGATGATAATGATAATGGGTCCTTACTTGAAGAGGACCAAGGGAAGTTGTGGAAACCGGCTGGAGTCGGTGTTCCGGGACTTCAAAGTTGCTTTGAGGGTACTATGGAAATGCTCCACCATTCAGTTAGTATTTGGTTCGTAACCCAGTAGTCTGATGCAGGACGATGAGAGAAGATGCCCTAAAGATAACCGCAATTAAGAGGTGATAGTGGTATCTATGTCGAAAGTATGTTCTTGAACGACGAATTCATTTGGATATTAGGAACCATTACGTAAGGTGTATGTCGCGTCTTGCTTGGGGATGACTTCAAGCCAGCAAGTGGAGCAATTGATGACTGTGAAAAGGTAATAGTATCCTTGTGACATTAATGGGGGGCCTGTCATATAAGGGTGATTATGCTGATGTAGTTTTGAGATTTGACATAAATTACAGGAGCAGAACCAATTCTTTTCATATATAGGAATGCCATACCATATGATGTTCGACTTCTTCAGCTGTGCAGTTGATACGAGCAAGTGGTGGGAGAGGCCATGGATCATTTAAAACACCTCTCATAAATAGAGGCAGGTATCCATTGGCGTGGCCTTACTCTACTGAAGTCACAGTGAGATGTAGATGATATTCTGTAGGTTTGATACTCTTCGAGAGGTGTCAGTAATTTGATTTACTTTCCCTGGGATGTGTTGAATGGTACTTAGAAATGGCAGAGAGATGTCAGCGTTAACTGGTGAACCAGGTGTCAGACTGCTGAGTCAAGGCGGGCAAGTTGACCTCGAATTAGAGAAATACCCCCCTCCCCCCCACAAGGTGGAACCCAGACTTTGCATACTGGCCAAGATTCGAGCAATCTATGACGGAATGGGTGGGTGAATATATAAAGAACCCTCACAATGACATCTCCATTCTATCACTAGATTTTAACAAACAACTATATCCCACCGCCAGCATATCTATGCCTGAGAAAAAATATTCAGGAACAAAGCATACGGATGCCTGATACTATAACAGCCGCATCAAGGAAATGAATGCAAGAATCAACCGAACCAGAAAGCTTTTCATAAGACACAGAACCGAAGAACTTCATGCTCTACTTGTTGAAATCACCAAACCTTCCTTATAGGTAACACTGGAAGTAAAAATAGACAAATGGTACTCATGGTTCCATGAAATCAACAACAACACATCTCTAGTAAAGATATGGGGCTGATTCAAATAGATCTCTTGGATGAATAGCACACCTAGAGTCACCCACTAAGACCCATCAACAGAAGCAAATAGAATTGCAAATAATATTGCTGGCCGAGCCAAAATCACAAATCTTCCTCTGCAAACCATAAATAGGCAGAGAACACTACTCCCAATCAAGAAAAACATATTTGAAGCTGCCTGCAACATGAGAGATGACACCGACAACCCCTACACTATGGAAGAACTCATCACGGCTCTGGCAGAAGGCAGAAAAGACACTATCCCTAGAGCCAACCTAATCACATAAAGTATGCCAAGGAACATGAGAAGGCCTGCAAAGTTAGTGTACTTGCACTTATATAACAGAACACAAACTGAAGGACTCTGACCGATAACATGGAATCAACAAGACATGAAACCCATCCCAAAATCCAAAGATCCAGACACCTACCGACCCATAGCTTTAATTAGCTGCACCGAGAAAATAGCTGAACGAATGGTACTCAGCAGACTCCAATGGAAAATAAGCCCACTATATCCTCGCCTTTATGCCTACAGACAGGAATGTGCAACCGATGTTCTCACAACAATCAACGACAAAAAAGCCTCTGTCATCTTTCTCGACCTGGAGAAAGCCTTTGAGCTAGCCAGCTCCCCAGCAATCCTCTTAACACTTGTAAAAATAAAGAGTGAAAGGACATCTATTGGCATGGACTCGGAATTACACATAGAACCAAGAAGCCAGAGTCCCCTTTAAAGGAAAATCCTTTGAATTCATCCCCCTAGAAAAAGGAACGCCTGAGGTGGGATACTAAGCCCTTACCTTTTCAACCTAGTTATGGAGAATCTAGCCACTGTAGACCTCCCAAACAGAGTGAAAATCTTCATATACGCCTATGAAATATGTACCATCTGCCCACACAAAGCCCACTTACGCCAAACCACCCAAAAGGCAATGGACATGATCCAGGCTAAATGAAAAGACCTTGCCCTAAAAATCAACACCAACAAGACCAGTCCCATGGTCATTAAATACCCACAAGACCCTCAGAATTTCACTCGCATGGGCAAACCCATAAATGAGTAAATCAATTCGTGTATCTAGGAGTAATCATCAACAAAACTCAGACACCTGCCAACGAAGTAACCCACCTCACAGAGAAAACAAAACTTTGTCTCAGCCATGAAACAAATGACCTCCTCAAACAAGGAGTATCAAACATCCTCCTAAGACTGTTTTACATTCAAGTAATTTGATCTCATATTGACTATGCAGCACCTATGCTCACCTCGGTGAATGACACTCAAAATGATTCCCTAGAAGTGGTACAATGTGGACCAGACTCTGCTTGTTAAGAGCCGAAACTAACTTAATTTCCTTTTCAGCTAGGATCGACATCAGAAAATTCAGTATCATATTCAAGTCAATCAAAGGAGTCAGAGACTACTCTCTGAACAACAGATTTATGAGACTCCTCCCTTTGGCGGAGGAGATTGATCTAGTAAAGCCGCAAAGAGACTGCTGGATATACACACTGAAGAATGCAAATGCAAAATTAAGCCATCAAGACAAAGGGGCAACAAAAGCATGATGGCTACATCACTCCTGCTGCGTGGTCTCCGGACGCAATCCAGTACAACTTCACCATTCTTCCAGCAGCAAGAAAAGCTCTATGCACGGCAGAACAACTCACAGCAGCAGCCAAAAGTGCAATCAGCAACACCCCATCCCCTAACATCTAATATACTGATGGATCACTTGATCGTGATATTTCTGCAGCAACAGCTGCAGTCGTTTTTCCATCAGGCAACAGAGAAAACTGGAGGCTTCCAAACCACCCCTCCACACTACAAACTGAGATAGCGGTGATTGCCAAAGCCCTAGAACACTCGGCCAGTCTACATGGAGTAATAACAACAATCCACACAGATTCGAGAGGAGCCATTCTGGCTCTCAGCAACAAAGAACACAATGAAAATGTCTATCTGATCACAGCAATACAGTACCTAGCCTTAGCTCACCACAGCAACAACAGGCAAATAACCCTAAACTGGATCCCAAGTCACACTGGAATCACTGGCAATGACAAGGCCAAACACCTATCCAAATCTACCCAAATGTGCCGAACAATCAGTATCACACTTCAGACTTCACTGAAAACCAGGAATCGAATGACAGCCTTTTGCAACTTGCAAAAGACTAGCGAAATAAGACAAGCCTTCCTTGATGGACCCAGATCAGCCAAAGGGTACATCAAAGCAACAAACCTAATCCCATGTCCACTTGCAAGAAAAATCTCCCGCCAAGTAGCACTCATTATTTGTAGACTGCGACTAGGATATCTGTGAAATTGGCAAATCATCATTAATAACGACGAGGACCCAGCAACACAACACTAACTGATGAACCTCTGCAACACTACCGGTTGAATTGTCAAGAAACGAGCGTATTATGAGAGGATTTTAACCCCAACATTCCTGTAACTGCAACAGCAATTGTAAAACACATTATTGCTAATGTTAATATATTCTCAGCCTTTTTCTGCAGCTACCCTCTCCCTAGATAACGTAATACCAGCACCAGTTTGAACTTAAGTAACTTAACTTAAACCATGTTTAACCTCTTTTTAGCCCACCTCCCACTTGCAATATCTTTTCTCTCTTTATTGAAGTCTCAGGATCCCATCCCAACAGAACATTAAATCTGAAAGTACGTAGACGTCTCAATGACCACAATAAATAATTAAAATGTTTTTTTTTTTTTTTTTTTTTTTCTTGTATTTTCAGGTAAAGGAATGTTATCCCTTCTTTTCTCTACAACACATCTGCTAACCAATTTCCCATTCTCAGCTTTCTCCTACTCAGCTGAAACTTGATACTATGCTCATCCTAAAAACTTAAGCTCAAGCTTCTAAGGAAGTTTTTTACTTCTTCTATACCAATATCTCTAACTAAACCTTTCCCAATTCCTCCCCGAACCCTTTTACTCATTGGCACTTACTGCTGTACCTCTTTCTTTCCGACTAAATGACGGGAGCCAATGGGCTCTTTTGGGGAGTATGCCTTCTCCCCTCTGTCACCTTCTTCCTTTCCTTTGACCAAAAGGAGGCTTGGGCTCCTCTAAAAAAAGGAAATTAGCTGCTGATTATCTTTGACCCACACCCTATCCCAAGCCACCTACAAATGAAAGTTGCTGATCATCCTTAACCAACATCCTATCCCAAATCACCTACAAATAAAGTTGTAGAGTGTCC
>NC_090735.1:101787035-101809535 GCF_036898095.1 Palaemon carinicauda
CAACACAGAAAATGGTTATGGAGAAGCCTAAATCCAGAGGATATAAACCAAATTGATTTTATTCGCAGTGAAAAGCTTATTTTAGTTAAAGATGTAACAGTGGTAAATGTATTAAAGTCAAGCGACTATAGAGTTGTGAGAGGTAAAATTTGTCTAGATCTAAAAAAAAACTAATTTAAAGAAAGAAAATACCCTCCTGTAGAAAGAGGAAAGTATGAGGAGTTCAGATTAGCAATACAAAATAGATGCGTGACGAAATTAGGTCAAAAAAAGAAATGACCAGCAAATTGATAAAATTTGTACTACGATCAGCGAAAGATTGGTGAAGTTCCAAAACAAGATCAAGGAAAATTATCAGAAAACACCAAAAATTCTAATAACGAAACGAATGGAAATGAGGGTAAAATCCATGTGAGATCAAACAGAATTATCATAATTATCCAAAACAAACAAAATCATCATAATTATCCAACACAATAAACAGCCTAAAAAAACAAGAAATTCGTAAAAACAATCATATCTAAATTGGCTAAACACTAAAGAAATAAAAGAAACCTTAAATTAATTAAAAGAAGAATTGGAACAGGGGTCCAACAGGTAAATGCTTTAACAGATAAAAATCGATATGTGAAGAGGTAGGATGATAAAAATTGCAGAAGATTTCTATACAATGCTGTACAATAGTGATATAAAAAATAACTTCAACAATGGAAATAATGAAACACCTAAGTTAATACCAAACGTAACAGTAGGAAAAGTAAATCATTAAAAGGCATGAGAGGCAAGGCAAAAGAAAATGGCCTAACAAATGATTCAATAATACATATGGGATATTTCATAGCTGTAAATTTCGTTGAACTTCGCGCAAATAGTTTGCAATGCTGCTGTAGGCCCTCAACTTGGAAGAATTTTATCCTTTATTATCTCACAATAAGAGATAATAAAACCTGAAAAATTTGCAAAATGGAAAGAAAGCTAAAATTTCATCAGTCAAGAGAGCAGGGTGGTTTTAGAAGCATATATTCAACGATTGACTGCATCCATGTAATTAACTAGCCAATGAAAAAATGTCGAATCACTATATATGGCATTTAAAGACTATGATAAACCTCTTGATCTGTCAAAACTTTAGCATCATTGAAACCCATTAAGACACAAGAAATAGACCTTAATTTTGTTAGAATGCTTGAAGATACTGTAGTACAGCAATCCTAAAACTACATAAATCTATTTGGAAAATTCCAATTGAGAAAAAGTTAAACAAGGAGACCATATCTTTAGTAAATTATTCACAGCAGGCTTAGAGGTTTTTAAGTATATAGATTGGGAAAATGTAGGAATTAACATTAATGGGGAATATCGCTTTCTATTAAGATTTGCAGATAACTTAATTCTATTTAGTGAATCATGGAAGGAATTGCAAAAGAGTATAGAAGATTTGAATAGAGAAATCAGAAATGTAGGATCAAAGATGAATATGAGTAAAACTAAAGTAAGGTTCTATGAAAATATAGAAAAACAACAACTAACGGTGAAGGACGAAACAGTAGACATAGTTAATAAATATGTGTACTTACGTCACACAGTAACTATTTCCCATGACATGAGATCGAAATTAAAAGGATAGGATAAGCACATGATGGAGAAATTTTGGTTAACAAAAAGATATTATGAAAGTAAAATGCGACTTTCTCCAATAAGAAAGATATTCAATCAGTTGGTTATACCAGTACCATCTTTGGAGCCTTGCTAAAGCATTATAACATAAGTTAGTTACAACTCAAAGAGCTAGGGAAAGAAAAATGAGGGGATTAACTCTAAAAGACAGGAAAAGAGTACTGTAGAGGATATACTAACAACTTATAAGAAAAAAAAATGGACGTATAATGAGAAGAACAGACGACATATGGACATGAAAAATCATAGGATGGGTTAATAGAGATTGCAAACGATGGCGGGGAAGGAAGATTATTGGTGATCGAAATAGTACAAACCTTACAAAAAATATACATTTTCTATCAAAATTATAATTCAAAATTTCACACCAAATATATATCACTTGAAATAATCAATCTGAACTAGACCTTAGACTAAAACAAAATGACACTTCAATAATGATACGATTACTTGTTTCACTAAAAATTTATTTATGAGAATATTTAATTTTGACAATTAATGAAGAGATGATGCTTTCCAACTACGGAAAGTAAATCAAATTTACACTTACATATAGGTAACTGTTACTTTTATATCATTAAAGCTCACACAAGGTTACTGAACGGTTAAGCAAGAATAAATGCATTTCATTTTTTATCGAAATCCCACAGGGCCAAGCAAAAAAAAAAAAAAATAAAAAAAAATTGCAATATACACTGTATTCATAGATACACTTCCCTTCTTTCAAAATCCAAACTACCAAATGTTTTAACAAACATTAAATGTTATTCATGTTTGAGAGAAAAACAATTCACGGTTACAGGAAAGACGCAGTGCCTGGATAGATGCTGGTGAGAGGAATGTCGGACGTTGGCTCTTTCGGAAGGTTAAGCTGAACCTCTTTGGTTCTTATTCATTGCTAGGCCCTTTTATATATCATCCTAATTCACTTTAGAAACTTCTAGTTAATCATTCTCGTAGCGTGGGGCCATGGTCCAGACGACCTCTCATAAAGTCAGGTTACCAACTTAGCAGTTTGAAGAAGGCATTCCATTCGTCGTCCGACGAGGCAACCCTCCCAGCAAACTTTGCCCACCTCCTCTCATAACATTAAAAAAGGGAATAACTTTTAGCCTTGAACCTTCATGCAACTTCTAACCACGTGGAAACATGGTTCAATCCCTAGCATTTTTCATACAGCATACCTTTTAACATCATAACCAAATTACATAAAAATAAAATTTTATTTTCTAAAATGACCAGAATTTACATATACGGAACTTAATGAAAATACAACTTAATGAATGAGGCCAGTCTTATGTAATTTACATTTATATACTTAATACTACATGAGTGAAAGTCACCTTATGAGCTGGCTATACATATCTTAAATACACATATAAGATACGGGAACAAAATAATCTACTCTCATGATCATGAATGGGAGGTAAATCAGTTGTTGTTTGCGGATGATACTGTACTGGTAGCAGACACAGAAGAGAAGCTTGACCTACTAGTGACAGAATTTGGAAGGGTGTGTGAGAGAAGGAAGTTGAGAGTTAATATGGGTAAGAGTAAGGTTATGAGATGTACGAGAAGGGAAGGTGGTGCAAGGTTGAATGTCATGTTGAATGGAGAGTTACTTGAGGATGTGGATCAGTTTAAGTACTTGGGGCCTGTTGTTGCAGCAAATGGTGGAGTGGAAGCAGATGTACGTCAGAGAGTGAATGAAGGTTGCAAAGTGTTGGGGGCAGTTAAGGGAGTAGTAAAAAATAGAGGGTTGGGCATGAATGTAAAGAGAGTTCTATATGAGAAAGTGATTGTACCAACTGTGATGTATGGATCGGAGTTGTGGGGAATGAAAGTGATGGAGAGACAGAAATTGAATGTGTTTGAGATGAAGTGTCTGAGGAGTATGGCTAGTGTATCTCGAGTAGATAGGGTTAGGAACGAAGTTTTGAGGGTGAGAACGGGTGTAAGAAATGAGTTAGCGGCTAGAGTGGATACGAATGTGTTGAGGTGGTTTGGCCATGTTGGGAGAATGGAAAATGGCTGTCTGCTAAAGAAGGTGATGAATGCAAGAGTTGATGGGAGAAGTACAAGAGGAAGGCCAAGGTTTGGGTGGATGGATGGTGTGAAGAAAGCTCTGGGTGATAGGAGGATAGATGTGAGAGAGGCAAGAGAGCGTGCTAGAAATAGGAATGAATGGCGAGCGATTGTGACGCAGTTCCGGTAGGCCCTGCTGCTTCCTCCGGTGCCTTAGATGACCGCGGAGGTAGCAGCAGTAGGGGACTCAGCAGTATGAAGCTTCATCTGTGGTGGATATGTGGGAGGTTGGGCTGTGGCACCCTAGCAGTACCAGCTAAACTCGGCTGAGTCCCTGGTGAGGCTGGAGGAACGTAGAGAGTAGAGGTCCCCTTTTTTTGTTTTGTTTCTTGTTGTTGTCGGCTACCCCCCAAAATTGGGGGAAGTGCCTTTGGTATATGTATGTATGATGTTATATCAGCTTCATAAGTATATATATATATATATATATGTGTATATATATAAACATATACGTATATATATTCATATTTATATATATATAAATATATATATATATATATATATATGTATATATATATATATATATATAGATAGATAGATAGATAGATATGTGTGTGTCTGTCTGTGTATAAGTAAATAAATTGTTTACTCTACACTAGACCAACTTGCCAGCCGTAATATACAAAATAAAATATATTTTTGGTGGCCAGGTATGGGACCATAATGATATAAACATTTATATATATATATATATATATATATATTTATATATATACATATATATATATGTATATATATAAATATATATATATATATATATATATATTTATATATATACATATATATATATATATGGATAAATATCAACACAACATCGTGTTCAAATAGAAATAAATTTCTACCTCATACTTGGGATCGAACGCTAGCCCCTTCTAATGAAAGGCCAGGTCGAAACCAACCATGCCACGAGAGCCCATAAATATATATATATATATATAGATAGATATACATATATATACATATACATACATATATATATAAATATATATATATATATATATATATAATATATATATATATATATATATATATATATATATATATATATATATATAATATATAATATATACAACATATGTATCCCTCTCTGAGGGGAGACACCAGAAGATAGTAAAAGAGTTTATGTAACACCATGATCCGCAAAGATGTACTGCCCAGGGCCACACATACTAGTTTGGTTCACAGTGAGCAATCAGACAAAAATCTCCTACTATCGCCAAACTACATTGGCTAACGTAGCTATGAAAACTGGCCAAACCCCAGACGTGAATGAATATAATTAAGGCCTTTGTGACTATGGAACTATTAAGTACAATTAGAGAGGTAAGGGGAATGCAAGTAAAGTTTATTCAAAAGATAACAAGCTTAAACAGGTTTTCTATTTTCAGTGCAGGAGAGAGCAAGAGATAAAATAAAGCAATAGCATCAAGGTTTATGAGCACGTATGAAACACATGAAGTACTCTGCTCACCCCTAAAAAATGCATACATGTGAAATAGGACGTCCTTCTCTGGGAAATCAAACTGTAGGTGGGTCATCTTGCAGTAGACGTGCAAGTTTCAGGCAATCAATTGAGACCCAGTCTTCTTTGCCATGAATGTTAATTAAGAAATCCTTCCATGTAGGATGGAACATGTGGAAAGGGCTCATGTAAGGGGGCATTAACAGTGGCTTGCTAGTGTCGGTGCACAGGATGATGTCCACTGTGATGTGTAAATCCTTCAGTATGTGTCTTTTACTTTGGGCTCTAAGTCTGGGGGCAGGGAGTAAATTTTCCCACAACGCAACAAAGGCACTGGAGATTATTGGAGAAAGTTGCAGATAAAAAAAAAAAACATCTTGCTATACACCATCTCAGCTGCCAAGATATTCAGGGTATCCCAAGGAGGTGTTTTTAATCCAAGGAGGCCCCAAAGAAGCTGAGTAAACTAGTTGTAGTCATTGCAGCAGGACATCAAAGCTGCTTTGAGGGCACAATGAAAATGTTCAACCGTTCCGTTGTCTGCAGGGTTGTAGACGGTTGTCTGATGAAGGGGGATGCCCAAGAGATTGCTGATGATGTCTTCAATTAAGATGTAAAATAGGCTCTGGGATACCAAGTCTCCCTATCCACCCTGAGAGAAAGGCCGTTGTCATGAATAAAATCAAACACCTATCAGCACATGGGGGCAGGTATCCATAGTCGTGACCTGCCAGTACTGATATCACAGAAGAGGATGGCGTTGGAGTCGTCAAGGGCGACGTCCTCCCAGCGGAGGTATGTCCATGATGTCCTACTTGTTTCGCATTCTGGATCTTTTCTTTGGGCTTCTGCTAAGGCATTGTAATCAAATCTCCGGGGAATGGTGGTCAATGTATTTCTTGACATGGATTCATTCGCGGTCAAAGGTAGGGTAGCTGGATCCTACCTTGTACAGTGTTCTACTGAAAATACCAATGGACAAAGCAATCTGTTGACCATCTGTTCTAGTACTGTACCAATAACCACGTTGCTGGCATCAGTGGAGAGAAGGAGAGTGGCTTGTGTTGCAGGAAAAGGGAGAGCTGCAGCAGTTGATAGGGCATTCTAGGCATTGTAGAAGGCTGCTTCCTGAAGGGGACCACACTTTGGGTCTTTTGGCTTGCCCTTGATGGAGGCATAGAGGGGGCTAGGGTGGAGTTGATGGCTGGCAGGAACCAGTGGTAATAGTTTATTTTGACAGTGGAGAGTGTGTGGAAGTTCTGAGCAGCTGATACTTTCTTAGGGAGGGTGTGATGCCCTCAGGAGTGAGGAGGTGCCCTAAGAATGATATTTTATTGGCACAATAAATACATTTCTCATACCAGGATACAAGGCCGTTCTGTTGTAGGCGGTCCAAGACGATTTGTAGGTGATGGAAGAAGAAAACAAAGGCATTTCATCCACGTAATATACACAAAAGGGGAGATCTCCTAAGATGCAATCCATGAGAGGTTGAAAAGCAGCATCAGCATTACAAAGGCCAAACAGGAGTAATTGAATATGCATGTACCAAAAAAGGGGGTGATTGCGGTCTTAGGGATGTCTACTAGGTTCATGGGCAACTGATCATACCCCTTCAAGAGGTCGAGACTGAAGAACACTTTCACTTTGTGCAAGTAGGAGGTAATGTCAGCGATGTTTTGGAAGGGTTGGTGATCAGGTTTTGTCTGCATGTTCAGGCACCTGTTTTCCTCAGAAGGGTATAGGGAGCTATACTTCTCCAGGATGATATATCGGGGTGGTGACCATGGGCTTGATGCTTTTTGGCAAAGACCCATTTCTTCCATTTCTGCAAACATTTGTTTAGCAGCAAACATCAGGGACACCGACATCTTGATAGGATAATAGTTACTATGCATAGTGAGAACCATGAGCATTTGATGAAGTTCTGGACTGAAGACTTCTGGGTACTCTCAGATGCCTACACCCTGTAGGCATCCGTGGTTGCGCTGGTGTGGAGTGCGATGTTGGAGGGAGCGGGAAGGATAAGTGTCAACGAGTATCAGTCTGCGTTGACTAAGTGTCAATGAGCCACATCAACCATGAGGTGGAAACTGGCTATGAAATCCACCCCAATTGGTGGCAATGTTTTTTCATCAATGAGGCATTTCTAATGGTATTTTTCATTCAAAAATATCAGAATGAGTGTCTCTTACCCGCGAGTGGGGATCCAAGATCCTTTGACAGCTACTAGTAGGACATCAACACGCTTAGAATAACTACATCATGTCCTAGAGAGCGACTTTAGTAGAAAGAAACGGCAAGCACCAGTGTCTCCCAAAAACCACATATCCATTTCTATATTGGGGAAAAAGAAAATATTAGTGATAGGGGAGGCCACCACCACAAGTAATGACATACAAGGTTTTTGGCCACTGACATAAGTCAGCGTAATTCTTCACAGCAGCCCTGTAGAAGTAAAACAATTGCGGCTGATGGGCGGAAGTAAAGGACTGTAGAGGATGTTAGTGGTAGCTTGAGTAAGGGTTGGCATATGTGGCTGGTGGGTGGCTTTGTTGTTCAGTGTCGATCAGTGCTGAATGGTTATCCTCTTCATCAGGAGTGATATCATTGGCGAAGAACTTGAAGATGGTGAAGTGGCTGTTCATGGGAGCGTCGACTTTGGTCATCAAATCCTTTACAGGCAAGGTATCGACGTCGTAGTTGGTGGCAGACACAGATTCGGGTAGACGTTGTATGTATACACACACACACACACACACACATATATATATATATATATATATACTGTATATATATATATATATATATTTGTGTGTATATATATATATATATTTATATATATATATATATATATTTATATATATATATATATATATATGTATATATACATATATATATATATATATATACAAATATATACATACATACATATATATATATATATATATGTATATATATATATATATATACATATATATGTATATATACCTATATATATATATATATATATGTGTGTGTGTGTGTATATATATATATATACGTGAACATATATCACAAGCACACGTCATTTCAATCAATGTAAATATCACCCACAAACGGCATTTAATACCGAATTCTATCTTGGGAATATATATCCACTTGGAATTCATTTTATGGTAACAGCTTCTGGCCGGATGGAGATTCGAACCCCCACCTGTGCGGCTGGAAACCATGCCAACAGTGACTCTAATGTATACATATATGTATATATACTGTATATATATGCATTTATATAAATATATATATATATATATATATATGTATATGCGTGTGCATGTATAAAGATATATATATATATATATATATATTTACCTAAATGAATTTGTGTTATATATATGTCTGTATATATATCTATATAAATATATATGTATATATATATATATATATATATTGTATATATATGTGTGTATATATATACATATATATATATATATATATATATGTATATATATATATATGCATATATCTGTTTATATAAATACACACACACACACACACACATATATATATATATATATGTATGTATATATATATATGTATATATATATGCGTGTGTGTTTGTGTAGATATATATATATATATATATATGTATATACATATATATATGTATATATATATCTATATATATATATATATATATATGTATATATGTGTGTGTAGATATATATATATATATATATATATTTATATATATATATATATATATATAGTATGTGTATATGTTTATTATATAAACATACAAACAGACGGAGGAGATGAGGAAAAGTGGGAATGTTATTATCAAATTCAAAACAGTTAGTTTACATGTCTTCGATATCTTTGTTTTACGGATCCGGTATGGCGAAATGTAGAAACTTGCAGGAAAGGGATTTGTCATCTCTTGGTTTTTTTATGTATAGCATTATCGTTTTTATATCTTTGTGTCTTGCGACAACCGTTATCATACTCGTATCCGCTTCTCGATTATTATGTTTCTTGTGGTTTTCCCTAACATTTAGTTTATTTTTTCAAATTTGAAATTCATTCGCTATATTGTTGATCATTATCGGTCGTTATATCTTTCTTTAATTATCTTTTGTAACACTTAACCAGAAGCCATTTGATAAGCATATTTTCAAACACCCTTTATTTAAAAATCGATATTTAAAGATAATATGTTGAATAAGTATACCTGTTTATTCTCTTCATATCATTTACCAAAAGAAACGCGAGGCTCAAATTGAAGAAAGGTCATTTAGATTACTTTAAATGCAACATATGTTTTCATTTTCAATATTTTATGAAATGGAAAGATTCAAAGAAAGCATATGCTGCATCTTGATTGATATATAAATTACAGTATTCATGATTAGAGTTATGGCCCCCTTTGTTCAATATCCCCCAAGAAATATGCCTTGATAATCAAACAGAATAGAGGCAAAAGACAGACATTTCTCCAATGACTGAGACCATTTCGTCTTTCCATATGTGTACAGACACACTGCGCTGAAATGATCAAAGGCAATTACGTCTTTCGAATGTTTCTAATCCGACGACCTGGAAATGGATACATAATGTGTATAAAAAAAGATTCTGTTCTAAAGGAAACCTCTACGCTTCGCTTCTTCTCTCCTGCTGAGACAATTAATGGGTGTCTTAGACATCCCCCGTTCTTTATATTGGATGGTCTACTCAATTATCAGTTCAGGAGACTTCTGGAGCAGATATATTATGTTTTAGGATAAATTTCATCCGTATGAAAGGATTTTATTCCCCTGTATAGCCATGTTTAAGCTTGAACGTATTTGTCTTTGATCAGACCCTTCAAAGTTTAAAATCAGTCTAAAACATGTCCTTGGATAATAGATATTTTCTTTACATTTATCAACATTCAAGAAAAGATGTACTTGATAAGTTAATTATTAGACATTACTCGATGTAAGTATTTTGTAACAGTAGAATCTTTTAAATTTAGCCGTCTATTGTTATAGCGAGGATACACTAATCTCATAGTAACTACACCTAAAGAATGTGGTTGATAGTGTCTAATATAACTAGAAATATTTTATCACGTGGGATTTATAAACGTTAAAAGTTTCGGACTCAGTTAACTGTGACGATATTTGATACTAATTTAGGAACACGAGGTTATCGTTACTGCATTGTTTTGGTGTAATCTTTCTTTTACTTTTTTCATTACCTGGGTTAAAAGAAAAAGCTTTTTATTTACAGTTCTTCGACGAAAATAGTCCTACATAACCAAACAATTATCCATTTTGCTAAGTGAGAGATAAATTGAAAGTAAATATGTTGAACTTTGCAACATACACAGTAAGCAACCTGTTTAGGGGAGAAGATCTTGTTGTGTTACTGGAAGACCTGAAATAAATAAATTGGGATATAACTAGATTTAGTCAAATTAGAAGAACTGTGAAATCTTTTGAGAGTTCAAAGAGGGCTATATATTTTCATCCAGATGACACGAAAGAAAATTGAGTGTGCTTATTGATAAAACTCTTGCGGGTAACATCGAAGTATTTAGTAGTGCTAATGATAGAATTGTAAGATTAATTATCGAACAAAGCAAGAAGTATATACAGAAGATTATTCAAACGTATGCACCAACAACATCCCATACAGAGGAAGAAATAGAAATTTTATGAAGATTTGGAGATATCTATGGAATAACATGCAACTCAATTTACATATATTTTGGGTGATTTAAATGTTAAAGTAGGCGAAAAGAAGAGAGGAGATTCAGCAGTAAGGAAATTTGGAATAGGCACAAGGAATGATAGAGGAGACATGCTCCTAGGATTTGCTGAAAGAAAAAAACTAAAAATCATTAATACATTGTCTTATAAAAGGGAACATAGAAAATGAACTCGGAGCGGCCCAAATGGAGAAAAGAAATACGAAATACATTTAATTTTCAATGAAAAAGTTGATATAGTTAAGGATGTGACAGTGTTAAACAAGTTAAAGTCGGCCATAGGACTGTGAGAAGCAGATTGGTATAGATTTAAGAAAAGAAAAAGAAAAACTGATTTAAAAAAAAAAATCATATTTGTAATAAGAGAAAAATCTGATGAGTTTAGTTTAGCCATATAAAATAAGTTCTCGCAGCTACATGATGAAATGAAAGGAAGAATAGAAGAAAGGAAAAGAAGATATGAGCAGTAATTTATCAAAATTTCTTTTGGAATCAGCAAAAGAGATGGGCGGAAAAGTTCCTAAAAAAGATCAAAGAAAACTATCGGAAAGACCGAAAACACAATAAAGAAAATATTGCAAATGAGGGTAAAATCCAAAGAAAGATGAAATACGATTATCAGCCACCCATTGAGATACTGCCACTAGAGAGTTATTGTGTCTTTTGACTGGACATTTAGTACTACGTTGGATCCCTCTCTCTGATTACGGCTCATTTTCCCTTGCTTACACATACGCTGAATAGTCTGGCCTATTCCTTCTATATTTTCTTCTGTTCTCATACACCTGGCTACACTGAGATTACCAAACAATGCATCTTTGCTAAAGGGGTTAACTAATGCACTTTCCTCTTGGTAATGGTAAAAGAGACTCTTTAGCTAAGGAAAGCAGCTCTTCTAGGAGAAGGACACTCCAAAATCAAAACATTCTTCTCTAATTTTGGGCAGTACCATACCATCTGTACCATGGTCTTCCACTGTCTTGGGGTAAAGTTTTCTTGCTTAAGGGTACATTTGAGCACAATATTCTATCTCATATTTATTTCGCTTGTTTTCTCAAGAACCTTATAGTTTATATATGAAAGATCTATTTTAATGTTGTTACTGTTCTTGAAATGTTTTATTTTGAATTTTCATTACTTCTCTTTTAGTTCATTTATTTCCTTGATTACTTTACTGATTTGGCTATTTTCCCGTGTTGAAACTCAAGGGCTTATGGGATCTTGATTTTCCAACTAGGATTGTAGCTTAACTAGTAGTAATGATAATGATAGAAATAATAATAATAATAATAATAATAATAATAATAATAATAATAATAATAATAATAATAATAATAATAATAATAATAATAATCATAAACACTGGAAAAGGAAGAAACATCAAATTGATGAAAAAAAAACCTTCGAATAAAGTCTCAACAGATGTTTTCTTTAAAGAATGAAAATGAAAATATTATCAACAAAAGAGATGGAGTGATAAAAATTGCACATAATTTCTATACAATGCTATAAAATAGTGGTACAAGAAATATCCTTGCCAGTAGAAATAATGAAATACTTGCGCCAGTACCAAATGTAAAAGTTGGAAAAATTTAAAGAAATTTAAAGGCATGAAAAGCGGTAAAGCGTCAGGAGAAGCTGACAGACATTTGATTTAACAACAAATTAAGATACTATAATAGGAAAATTCGCTGAATTTTACACAAAATATCTGCAGAAATGCTCTGTACCCATAGCTTGAAAAAACTTAATCATTATACTAATTAACAAAAAGGAGACACTAAAGACCTGAAAAATTACCACCCAATAATTCACACTCTGTAGTATATGGAATATTTACAAAGATAATATTAGGCCGACTAGAAAAACAGCAAGATTTTAATCAACCAAGACAGCAAGCAAGCTGGGTATTCAACAACTGACCATTTCCATGTAATTAAACAGCTAATTAAGAAATCAAGAGTATGACAAACCATTATAACATTTATAGATTATGAGAATGCAGATTTTGTCAAAACTTCAGTAGTAATGAAAGCCCTTCAAAGACAAAGAACACGGGAATCTTATGTTAGAACATTTGAAGATATCTATACAGGAAGTACAGTAATCCTAAAACTACACAAGACAGTGAGAACATTCCGATTGAAAGGAACACCCTATCTCTCATATATCATTCACAGCATGTCTAGACGAAGTTTTTAAGAACTTTGACTGGGAAAATGAAGGAATTAATATTATTGGGGGAATGCCTTAACAACTTTAGATTTGCAGATGATATAGATGTGTTTAGTGAATCATGGGAGGAATTGCAAAAGATGATACAATATTAGTAGGGAAAAGAGCCGCATTTGGATCCATAAGGACCAGTTCAAACCGATCCATATCCTTAAGGACCAGTTCAAATCGGTCCATAAGGGTGCCCCCCTAACCTAATTCCAGCCCCTCCCTTAACCTCATTGGCTATCTCTAACCTAACTCCGCCCCCTTCTCTTAACCTTATTGGCTACCCCTAACGTATCTCCGTATATCTCTCTCTCTCTCTCTCTCTCTCTCTCTCTCTCTCTCTCTCTCTCTCTCTCTCTAACCTAACCTAAGCTAACCTAACCCAACCCAAATCTAACCTAGCCTAACCTAACCTAACCTAACCATTCAATCTTAAACCTAACATAACCTAACCTAACCTAACCCATCAAGTGATTGAAATAATACCTAACTAACCAAAATCTGACCTAACCCAACCTAACCTAACCCAACCCAAACCTAGCCTAACCCAAACCTAGCCTAACCTAACCTAACCTAACCATTCAATCTTAAACCTAACGTAACCTAACCTGACATAAGCTAACCCATCAAGTGAGTGAAATAATGCCTAACTACGAGTCTATCATTCAATCTTAAATAGTTATTATGGGAATTATTAAAGTTATCGTTATATTTTGAAATTATTGTTTCTTACAATACACATTGTCAATATTATTGATTAAATCGGAGGAATTCAAGATTTGTATAGCTGGTGGCATTATATTATTTTGTATTACCTGGAATATATATTTCAGGTTGAAACTTGTTGTTAAGAATAAACAACTGTAACGACTAATGTCTATCCTTGAACAACCCAGCACAATAATAATAATAATAATAATAATAATAATAATAATACGAGTCCATAATTCAAACTTAAATAGTTATTATGGAAATTATTGAATTTATCGTTATGTTTTGAAGTTATTGTAAATAAAATTATTAAAATATTCATCATTACTATTATCATTATTATTATTATTGGGAGTGTTGGTAAATTTATTTGTTTCTCCTTTTATCTTTCTTTGATACGATAACACGTGAATAAACAGATGTAAGAATGTCTCGTGATGATGATAAGCCATGATACTTGATACGGAGATAAATGGTCCGGTTGGAAGCCTGATAAGGTATAAAACAGATAACTCATTAGACTCATGACGACACCTCCACTAAAGAATAAATTAATCCCAAGAATAATTCCTGTCCCTAATTAATAAATGAATAAAAAAGAAAATAGAAATTAACTCACCGACATGGATATATATAAACTTGTGCAAACGTGGGACATCCCCTATCATGACTATTTTTAATAATTAGACTCAGGAAGGTTCATAGTTATCCCTTATTCTGATGCATTCTTTATATGTAATCGCTCTCTTTTCTCCCCCCTTCTACTCAGAGCAGCGTCTCCTCATCAAGCGAGTGAAATAATAATTAGCTACTATTCCACCATTCAGCCTTAAGATACTGGTGGAAAACATGGTCTTTACTTTCTGTAACGTATACGCTACCCCATAATGACTAACCGAATGTATGAAGAATAAACATATAACTCGCACTTTTACGATGAATCTGGTTGTATCAGTGTCATGAATTTGAATAATTCAAAGAATTTATTCCTCTTGAAGAAAGCCAGGAAGTGCTTACTGTATATCTCCGGGCTAACACCATATCTATAAAAAATATGATATAATTTTCAGGTGACTTAGCTACATAAAAGCACACCCAGTCTCCCATGCTATTAATGTTTGAAGAGGTTTCCAACGTATTTGCGATGGTGATAGCCCCTTCCCTGTATGACCCAAAGGTTATACCTCTCACATGATCAGGAGAAAATAAGCCTAGGTATTTCCCTAATTTGTCCACCCTCCCTCTTAGAGCTAAATCCTGATCTCTTGCATCTATCAGTCCTAAGCCCTCACAACACCATAAATAATTCTGTCCGCATCAATCGATAAAATACCCGTAGTAACATGATGACATGGGGCGTTGTTACTGCTCTACTAAATTTTAAAATGATTCGCATACTGGCAGACCTCTCTACTGGTAGAGCTTCTGTCATATCCTCGTGTACGAAATTGAATTTAAACAATGGTTCTCCTCTCCGTAAAACTATTCGGGGATATGATATTCTCATGGTCTTTGTTAATTTCCTTCGGAAATTCATAATATGCCTGCATAACTTTCTCCGGGAATGATGCATTGATATTATAAATGGCACTTTCGTTATTGGTGATTAGTGATAAGATTAAATAGCTAAACATCACCCTTTTTCAAGATGATATGGCTAAACTTCACCCTTTTTATGAATATTATAAAAGGCCTGACACGGTATTAAACTTTCGTTTACAATGTTGATATTTCATTTATAACACCAAGACTTAAAGATTGAATACGAAATTCCAATGATGGATGTAAGATTTCAACTCCACCTTTCACTTATCAATATTGCATAAGGGAGATTATATTAGCAAACACTCCTAGAATCATAACTGATACAGGTCTAAAGAGGAAGAATGCAGTATAAACTGGTACTTATGATAAAAGAAAAGAGTGTTTCAAGTCGAGATACACGACAAATTATTATTAAAGCTAAAATTAGATACAATCATCCCAGCTAGGCATCTGTAAAATAGCTAACTTTATAAGAATTGAATAGATAAAGACAAATAACATTAAATCAAGAAACCTTCAATAACATGCACAAAAAGTGTTTGAACGCTTACTATATATCTCTGGGCTAACACCATATCTATGAAAAAAAATATGATATAATTTTCAGTTGACTTGGCTACATAAAAGCACACCCCTGCTTAACTTCCAATCGCTCCCCCTCCTTAAAAGTATTCCTTCTGGGTGTAAAAAATAAAAAATATGGCTACCGCGGTTTTGCTTGCCTTTCAAAACATATAATTGGTAAAAAGGAGTGTTTCAATGAATAGAAGATCAATCTCATAACAATATTTTTTTAATGAAAATGCTGAAAACTTTCAATGTTTCAAAAATGAACTCTTCTATCTTGAAAGCATTAAATGGATGCCCGGATAATAACGGGTTTAAATATATGCCGGTATTTGACAGCTGAAATCGTTTACGAGCAACCTCAGAGAAATTTCATTCAATCCTAATTAAGAGGGTGAAGTTTAGCCATTCAATTTTTATTAAAAGGGTGAAGTTTATCCAATTAATCTTTATTAAAAGGATGAAGTTTATTTACTTAATCTTTATTGACAGGGTGAAGTTTAGCTTGTCCATCTTCAATAAAAGAGTCAAGTTTAGCCATTACATCTTTATCAAAAGGGTGAAGTTTATCCATTTAATGTTTATAAAAAGGGTGAAGATTAGTCATTCACTCTTCGTTAAAAGGGAGGGGTTTAACCATCCCATCTTTATTAAAAGGGTGAAGTTTATCCATTTAATGTTTATAAAAAGGGTGAAGATTAGTCATTCACTCTTCATTAAAAGGGAGGGGTTTAACCATCCCATCTTTATTAAAAGGGTGAAGTTTATCATTTAATTTTTATAAAAAGGGTGAAGATTAGTCATTCACTCTTCGTCAAAAGGGAGGGGTTTAGCCATTCCATCTTTATTAAAAGGGTGAAGTTTATCCATTAAATGCTTATAAAAAGGGTGAAGATTAGTCATTCACTCTTTGTTAAAAGGGAGGGGTTTAGCCATTCCATCTTTATTTAAAGGGGGAAGTTTATCCATTTAATGTTTATAAAAAGGTTGAAGATTAGTCATACACTCTTCGTTAAAAGGGAGGGGTTTAGCCATTCCATCTTTATTAAAAGGGGGAAGTTTATCTGTTAAGTATTCATTAAAAGGGTGAAGTTTAGCTATATCATCTTAAAAAAAGGGTGATGTTTATCCATTTAATCTTAATTAATAGGGTGAGGTTTAACCATTCAACCTTCATTAAAGGTGGAAGTTTACCCATTCACTCTTTATTGAGAGGCTGAAGTTTATTAATTCAGTCTTCATTAAAGAAAGAAAATCTATCCATTCAATCTTAATTAAAAGAGTGAAGTTTAGTAATTCAACCTTATTTAAAGGTAGAAGTCTAGCCATTAAATCTTCATTAAAAAGGTGAAGTTACGTAATTTAACCTTCTTTGGAAGGGTGAAATCTAGCAGTTCAGTAGTATTAGCAGAACGTCCACGGCCCTCCCAAAAAAAAAAAAAAAAAAATGACGAAAACGTCACGCTGTGTCTCTGAAGGTTCACTTTCAGCTTCCTGTAAGAAGTTTTGCAATTTTTTCACCTTATTACTGATTGAGATTTGCAATATATATTCTATACATTCATGTTCACAACGATTAATCACCTTGATAAAACATGAACTTGACGAAACTAAAGGGTGAACACTTTCCAAAAATCAGCAAATTCAGCTCAGTTAATACAGCAAATCAAACTCAGATATCTCAAGGGAATTAATTTTTGTCGCTAAAATATCTAATTTTCATGTTAATTTTGATGATTCGATTCATAATCATCGGATAGGCTGAGGTAAATAGGTCAAGAAAACAGATTACAAGGAGATGAGGTGGGCGATTTTTCTATTGCAATTCAGCTGAAAATGGTTCACAGCAATTTCTTTTGAAATAAAGTTTCCTTAGCTATTACTTTTACAAGTAGGCTAACCGCTCTTGAAATGATGCATAAGTAGCATATGACATAAAGCCATGTATCTTTATGACAACAAAGGGATCTTTGTAAAATTCATCACACAAGCGCCAGACAAATGCATCTCTGACTAATGTCCAAACAATCAAACACTCGGTTCCTTGGTGGTCAGACACAATAACCCAGTTGATAAAAGAAAAGCGCGCGATTGAAAGAAAATTATAAACTTTAAATAAAGGATTTTAAAATTTGAGTACTGGTCCCCTAATGTTAGAAGAAATCAATTAACAAACGCATTGATATAGCAATAGAAATGAGTGTATTGAAACCGTATTTTAATAAGATTTTGCTACATTTTCGAAACGAAGCAATAAAAAGCAGGATAATACCGTGGCAAAAGAATGTCTAAAAAAAAAAAAAAAAAAAAAAAAAAAAAAAAAAAAAGAAGACATGCATTAATGCATATTGGATTCATGAAGCACGAGCAATCTCAAATTTCATTGGGCGAAACATTGACAGGATAAATAGCATTAATAATCTGAATGTCCACTTTCGATCCATCAAAAGAAAAGGAGAAGCAATTGCACATAATTCTGACGCTGTGAAGATATCTATCACAATAAAAGGTTTGCTAAAGAGGAGCTGGAATTTGCAATATCAAATTGTAGTTTAAAAGGATTATTATTATTATAATCATTTAGTTATACTTAAGATTATTATTATTGCCATTTTACTTACCTGCATTTCTAATACACATTTAACATATATGTTGCGTTAGGAATGCGTTGCCTAATGTTTATATTGATTTTTTCCACTTATTGTAAAGCTTAAAACTTACGATATCGTTTCAGTGAAAACCTTTATTACTTATGTTTAACGAAAGCGAGGAAGTTCAACAGCCCCTAGTAAAGATAATATAAATTTCAATATGATGAGATATTTAGCCACCTTTGGCAAAGGCCTACCAAGAGAGTTTTACAATCATCTTTGAAATAAACATTTACTTCCAAATACATGTAAACAGACAATAATATTAACGATAGCTAAGCCAGAAAAGATCCCAGTAATCCAAAAGATTACAGACCAATTTCACTGACCAGTTGTGTTAGCAGATTACTAGAAAAACGGATATATTATTGACTGAATTAGCGTTTACGTAGTAATAACAAATTATCAGCCTCGCAATTTGGCTCACAAACAGTGATTCTCCTTGGGTTCTCTTCCACACTTGGAAAATTATATACGTGAAGGTTTGAATGAAAGAAAATCACAGTAGAGTTAAGCAGGCGCTGAAGTTCAAAATTTATGGAATTAACACTTCGTTCCAGCTATTTCTAGATTTAGCAAGTATTGTCATGTATCTAATGGATTCTGTCAATCTGAGAATTCAATTAAAGCTAACGAATGAGAGTTGAGTTATGAACACGGATAAAGAGGGACATTTAAATAACTTAGCAATACAGCAATCGAAGTCATGGATAGATCGTGTCACTCGTCATTAAAACTTGATTGCTGTATTGAATCAGTCATTATTAACAAAGCCTTTATAATATATTTTAATCAAGTCTCTATCAGACGTACGTTTGGTTCATATATTCCATACAAGATGACACTGGCACTAATTGATACAAGACACGTACAGGGGATTATACAAGAAAACTATTATTTTATTATTCTTCCACAATGCCAATGTAAATAGTATACAAATCACCAATAACGGAAGTACCATTTATAATATAAATGCATCATTCCCGGAGAAAGTTATGCAGGCATATTATGAATTTCCGAAGGAAATTAGCATAGACCACGAGAATATCATATCCCTGAATAGTTTTACGGAGAGGAGAACTATTGTTCAAATTCAATTTCGTACACGAGGATATGACAGAAGCTCTACCAGTAGAGAGGTCTGCCAGTATGCGAATCATTTTAAAATTTAGTAGAGCAGTAACAACGCCCCATGTCATCATGTTACTACGGGTATTTTATCGATTGATGCGGACAGAATTATTTATGGTGTTGTGAGGGCTTAGGACTGATAGATGCAAGAGATCAGGATTTAGCTCTAAGAGGGAGGGTGGACAAATTAGGGAAATACCTAGGCTTATTTTCTCCTGATCATGTGAGAGGTATAACCTTTGGGTCATACAGGGAAGGGGCTATCACCATCGCAAATACGTTGGAAACCTCTTCAAACATTAATAGCATGGGAGACTGGGTGTGCTTTTATGTAGCTAAGTCACCTGAAAATTATATCATATTTTTTATAGATATGGTGTTAGCCCGGAGATATACAGTAAGCACTTCCTGGCTTTCTTCAAGAGGAATAAATTCTTTGAATTATTCAAATTCATGACACTGATACAACCAGATTCATCGTAAAAGTGCGAGTTATATGTTTATTCTTCATACATTCGGTTAGTCATTATGGGGTAGCGTATACGTTACAGAAAGTAAAGACCATGTTTTCCACCAGTATCTTAAGGCTGAATGGTGGAATAGTAGCTAATTATTATTTCACTCGCTTGATGAGGAGACGCTGCTCTGAGTAGAAGGGGGGAGAAAAGAGAGCGATTACATATAAAGAATGCATCAGAATAAGGGATAACTATGAACCTTCCTGAGTCTAATTATTAAAAATAGTCATGATAGGGGATGTCCCACGTTTGCACAAGTTTATATATATCCATGTCGGTGAGTTAATTTCTATTTTCTTTTTTATTCATTTATTAATTAGGGACAGGAATTATTCATGGGATTAATTTATTCCTTAGTGGAGGTGTCGTCATGAGTCTAATGAGTTATCTGTTTTATACCTTATCAGGCTTCCAACCGGACCATTTATCTCCGTATCAAGTATCATGGCTTATCATCATCACGAGACATTCTTACATCTGTTTATTCACGTGTTATTGTATCAAAGAAAGATAAAAGGAGAAGCAAATAAATTTACTAACACTCCTAACAATAATAATAATAATTGTAATGATTTTATTTACAATAATTTCAAAACATAACGATAAATTTAATAATTTTCATAATAACTATTTAAGTTTGAATGATGGACTCGTATTATTATTATTATTATTATTATTATTATTATTATTATTATTATTATTATTATTATTATTATTGTACTGGGTTGTCCAATAGGCTAAGCAAATAGATTTACCAACACTACTAACAACAACAATAATAATAATAATAATAATAATAATAATAATGAATATTGTAATAATTTTATTAACAATAATTTCAAAACATAATGATAAATTTAATAATCTCCATAATATTTATTTAAGTTTGAATGCTGGACTTGTATTATTATTATTATTATTATTATTATTATTATTATTATTATTATTATTATTATTATTATTATTATTATTATTATTATTGTGCTGGGTTGTTCAAGGATAGACATTAGTCGTAACAGTTGTTTATTGTTACCAAGAAGTTTCAACCTGAAATATATATTCCAGGTAATACAAAATAATATAATGCCACCAGCTATACAAATCTTGAATTCCCAGGATTTAATCAATAATATTAATAATGAGTATTGTAAGAAACAATAATTTCAAAATATAACGATAACTTTAATAATTCCCATAATAACTATTTAAGATTGAATCATAGACTCGTAGTTAGGCATTATTTCACTCACTTGATGGGTTAGCTTATGTTAGGTTAGGTTAGGTTAGGTTTAACATTGAATGGTTAGGTTAGGTTAGGTTAGGCTAGGTTTGGGTTGGGTTAGGTTAGGTTGGGTTAGGTTAGATTTGGGTTAGTTAGGTATTATTTCACTCACTTGATGGGTTAGGTTAGGTTAGGTTAGGTTAGGCTAGGGTTGTGTTAGGTTAGGTTAGATTTGGGTTGGGTTAGGTTAGGTTAGAGAGAGAGAGAGAGAGAGAGAGAGAGAGAGAGAGAGAGAGAGAGAGAGAGAGAGAGAGAGAGATACGTTAGGGGTAGCCAATGGGGTTAAGAGAAGTGGGTGGAGTTAGGTTAGTGATAGCCATTGAGGTTAAGGGAGGGGCTGGAATTAGGTTAGGGGGGCACCCTTATGGATCGATTTAAACTGGTCCTTATGGATATGGATCGGTATGAACTGGTCCATATGGATCCTGATGCTGCTCTTTTTCCTACTACAGGGGGCACCCTTGTGGATCGATTTGAACAGGTCCTTATGGATATGGACCGGTTTGAACTGGTCCTTATGGATACAAATGGGGCTCTTTTCCCTACTAATATTTGAATAGAAAAAACAGAAATGTAAAGCCGATAATGAACATGAGTTAAAATAAGATAATGTTCAATAAAAATACCTAGATAAAACTAATTATGATTATGGTCGAACCTCAAGATACTATCACTCAATAAACGCACTCAAGGCAAACAGCTAGCATTTCTTCAGGATATGAGAGCGATATCAATAGAAGAATAAGCACCGGAGTAGAGTTTTTTGTAAACAAAACCATATTATGATATGTAGAAGGTAGCTTTTTCTAAAAAGAAAAGTAGTTAATCAGATGGTCCTACTAGTATTATCATATCCACCAGAAACTTAGAAACTTGTGAAATCCCTAGAATAGAGACTGCTTATATCTCCAAGA
>NC_090735.1:101814535-101822035 GCF_036898095.1 Palaemon carinicauda
CATGGCAAAATTACCAAACTATATTAGTAACAAAAGAAATAATAAACATTGAGCTAAAACATCGATTGAAAATCCGTTGCCCAAAATCTTTCGTCTCACAGACACTCATCAAGAACAGCAGTAACTGATTGACTTAATGGAAGCTAACATTTATGTACGAACAAAATAGTCTTTGGACTTTCTGTCAAACTAAATCAAGAGTCTATAGTCAATTAACTGTCTTATCACGATGTCTTAAAGACCCTTTCAATAACACCACTAGTTGATCTAACAAATGAAAATGAAATTCACAAAAGGTAGAAATCACAATGCACAACTTGGGGAACTAAACAACATTGAATTTCTTAGAACTGGTGAATGCAGGAGGAATCCCATCAAAGGGTTTAACGTGAAGAAAGCCTTCTGTAGAGCAGGTGGTATCCATAGGACTAGGAAAAGGGAGCCGAGGGTTGAATTTAGGTATGGAGGATGGCCAAAGTAACCACTATCCTTTACTAAATCTTCTTCCTGCCGAAAACACAACACAAAAGGAATACAAATAAAAAACAGAAATACCAAAGAACAGCTTATCGGTATATTTGCCATTCGCATTGCTCCTCGATCGTGGAAATCTGCTTTGCTTTCCTACAGGATTTTCAGTCCCCAAAAAATCAAACTATTATTTCTGCCAACACGTTTCGGTGACTTTTCCCATACTGAAAAGGGGGAAGAAGAAATATCGGATTTAAATTCGTTAACGGATCAAAAGTAGGTCCGACGGTCCTTAGCGGTGGCAGAATCCAGCTGAAATCACAAAGCGAAATTGTAGTGGAAATGAAAGCTTTTTTTTTTACAGGGGTCAGGGAGGGGAAAAAGAAAGGGGGAGAAAGGAAACTTTGGTATTTCGTCCATTTGAGAGATCAAAGTTCCAGATAAAAGGACGAGGGTTTTTTCCCTGCTGCTTTCTGAAAAAAAAAAAGAAAAATAATCTTTTTGACACAGAAGTCGGGACACTTGCCACAAAACAAGCTGAATGGACACAAAGCCGAAGGAACAAAGAAAATTCTCACATACTTAACTTGGAAGGTCAGTTAGATTATTTATTGGAAAAATTTTCAAGGGTGATTATCAGTGAAATATTTTGGAAGACTAAAAGATGAATGGTGTGGTGCTGGTAAAAAAAAAAAATCATGCATGATAGCTAATGGCCAATGTGACGCAGTATTCTGAAGATCTCTCTCTCTCTCTCTCTCTCTCTCTCTCTCTCTCTCTCTCGAAAAACGGGAAGGAAGGCTCCGTTAGGCAAAACTCTCTCTCTCTCTCTCTCTCTCTCTCTCTCTCTCTCTCTCTCTCTCTCTCTCTCTCTCTCGATGTCAGGATGCCAGAGACCTCAAATCAATCAATTAGTCAATCTCTCTCTCTCTCTCTCTCTCTCTCTCTCTCTCTCTCTCTCTCTCTCTCTCTCTCTGGGGAAAACAGCAAGCAGCAAGGAAGGTCCAGTTAGACATAATGTTCTCTCTCTCTCCTCCAACAATAAACATAGGGAATGTGATAGACAACTTCGATCATACAAAAATAAGTAAAAATAAACACCAGAAAATCAGGGAACTAGCATGCCACAGAGGAAGAGAAAAAAAGAGAAAAATAATTTCGTCAGAGTAACACAATTCAATGGTCAGTCAGTTAGAAACAAAATTAAAAACTTCAAAGCAACGATAACTAGTGAGACATAATATGTCATAGGTATTACTAAGACCAGAATTCAAGAAAAGAAAAGGATTTTATCAAAAAGTACGAACTACTAGGTTACAAGCTTTTCAAGAGGATCGTCTTACCCACGAAAGGTGAAGCGGTAATGTTCTATGTTAGAAATCACATAAAACCAAATAGAAATTAAAACATAAACCGAATATAAAATGACCGGTGCATAAGTATTCAAAACATAGGAAAAAAACATATCCATACTACTAATATACAGACCATAACTTCAATCACAAGAATAGGACGACAAGAAGTGAATAATAAGCTAGTTGTCCTAATGAGAAACTTCAATACTGCAGTAAACTGGGAAGCTATAAATTCTACATTATACACAGAGACACAGGCTATTAGAATCCGTCAACAACGAATTCCTTCATCAGTGTGATGAAAAACCAACTAGGGGAACAACATACTAGTTATTGTGCTAACAACAGAAGGAAATTTAGTATCCACTATCTCAGTAGGTGAATATTGGAAAAAGTGACCATAGAATATTTATGTTTCAGGTAAATATTCCAATTCTAAAAGAAAAGAAAATTATATATAAAAAGCTAGACTGCAGACAAAGTAAATGAATACAACTGAAGGAAGACGCCAAGAATTTAGAACACGGTGAAAAAGGGAACATAGATACACAATGGTACTCCATCGTGGAAAAATACAAAGAAAATAGGGCTAAATGTATACAGCATAGGAAAATTTTACTAAATGGAACGCCACAGTCCGACTGGTTCAACAGAGAAATAGCCAATGCAATAAGAAGCAGAGACAGGAAACATGAATCAATGGGTTCACAGCCATCACTTTTGTTTCGAACACAAAAAGGTAATAGAAAATGTAGATAAACTAATTAGAAATCCTAAGATGAATGAAAAGAAAAGAGTGGCTTCAACAGGTAAAGAAAACCTTTTTTTTTTCATATGTAAACAGTAGAAAAACAATCAAACGCAACATTAACCCATTGAGAAAATCTGAGGGTAATCATATAACAAACTGATTTGGAAAAAGCTGAACTGATGTATACGTATTCCATAACCGTATTCACTCGAGAAAAATCAATGACTCTACCCAAACCAGTTATCAAATATGAAGGGCAACCATCACAAAACAGAATCACCTCTACAACAGAAGATTTCAAAAATAAAATAAAAGGACTACTTAAGTCTAAGGCACCAGGTACAAATAAAATTTATCCACGAGAAATTATAAAACTAGAAGAAGAGATTACCCCACTCTTTTATAATATTTTCCGAAAGACAGCTAAAGAAAGAAAAGCACAACAGGAATGGAAATTGGCACTAATCCTCTAATCTACTAGAATAGACCACAAGAATCTGCCAATGACAGATCTGTGTCTAACTTCAGTGCCTTGCATTTTTTTATTTATTATAGATGAGTCATAGAGAAATCTAGAAAAAAAATTCTGATAGACAAACAACATGGCTTTAGGTAAAAGAGATCACGTGTAACAAATCTGTTGGAATTTGTCTACATGTTTAGCAATTATGAAAAAAGTATGAAAATAAACATCATTTACCTAGGCTTTCAAAAGGCTGTAGACCAAGTCCCTCAAAAAAAAGAAAAAAAAATTAATGGTTAAAATTAGAGCTCTTGGCATCATTAATGAGCCAGCTGGATGGATCGTACATTGGCTGACTAATAAAGAGTTGTAATCAATGGAGAAGCCCGAGAGTGGGCAGCTGTTACAAGCAGAGTACCTCAAGATCCGTCTTGGCCCATTACTATTTCTGATTTACATTAACAACATAGATTTAGTCTTAATTAGTATAATAGCCAAATTTGCCGACAATAATAAACTAGATATAAACGCTGCGAACTCAGATGTAAAAGCCTTAAAAGAGAATCTCATTAAGTTGGGAGAATGGTACAGAAAATGGCAAATGCCTTTCAACTGTGGGAAAGCAAAGTTATGCATAAAGGTTACAGTAAACCACAAACAGATTACTCAATGATGGGTAATGAAATACAAAGTGTGAACCAGGAGGAAGATCTCGACATTATTAAGCAAGGATTTGAAGTTCAACAAACAGAGCATAAAAGTTGAAAAGATAGCACAGAAACTAATAGGTTACATTAAAAGAAAATTCAAATACAGAATCGAAGACCTGGTACTGCAGCTGTACACATCACTAGTAAGACCACATCTCAAAAATGGAGTCCAGTTTTTGAAGTAGAACAGTATTATAAAGTTAAATTTATGTTCATTTTATCAAAGATAGTGATTAATGTTAATATTTCTTTCAATAACGTTTGTCGAATTCTTGATACTAATATTTGTTTCAAACTCTCGTTATAATACCTGTTAGCGAAGTAACTTTCGACTAAAATTAGTTTTAAAAGAGTTAATCGCCAAAGCTGACATTCGCTCTTAATGCATCGCTTTTTATGAACTTCGCTCAATTGACTTCGCTGAAAAATACTTCGCTGAAAGTGACTTCGCTCAAACGATTGGCAACGCTAGAATACGGATGACAACTTCGACGACGACTTCCAGAATTCAGAAGGATATAAATAGACTGGAAGCAGTACAGGCTAAGGTTTAAGGTTTAAAGGCCGACCATGAATGGCGGAGGCAAGTGACAGTGGCATTTCCGTAACAAGTAGAACAATGGCCTAGAGGCTGATCAAATATACATATGATCAGTGCCCAAGACCCCTAGGACCAGGAAGGGCCAGGCAATGGCTTCTGATGACTCAGCAGGTAGACCTATAGGCTCCCCAAAACCGCCATCATTAGCTCACAAGGATGGCGAGGATGCAGACGCTAAAGAAACTAACGAGTTTGGGCGGGACTCGAATCCCAGTCTGGTGATCACCAGGCCGGAACGTTTCCAATAGTACCAACAATAAGACACTTTGGATACAGACGGAGAATGGAACGTTTGGCCTTATGTGATCTACAAACTGGATGACCAAGGGGATAGCTAACAGAGATATTAAAAATTCTTAAAAGAATAACAAATACAAACGAGTGCAACCCATTTACGCTTAGTACAAACCATTACAGAGGCAAAGGAACAAACTGAAGTTGAAAAATACATTACTCAATGTAGTCTTTTCATTTACATACAAAAAAAGCTAATACGTAGAACAGACTTCCAGCGGAGGTAGTGAACAGCAACACGATAAACTAATCCAAGAATAAGTTAGACAAGATCACAAAACTTTCTAAATGTATAAACTAATTTGCTCTACCTAAAAGCGAATGAAGTCCCAGCTGATGGACTAAAAATTCTTTGAGACATCAAACACCCTTGTGATTTCTTGTTAATCTTTTTGGAAAAACGGCATCTCTCTCTCTCTCTCTCTCTCTCTCTCTCTCTCTCTCTCTCTCTCTCTCTCTCTCTCTCTCTGTGCGTGTGTGTGAAAAAATGGCAAGGCGAGCCATGTTTGAAAAAATCTGGAAGATAAAGAAAGTCAAAGATTGAAAACTATATGAGTAGAACTAGGAATTTTTATCGAAAATCCAGTAAAAACATTAATTTCATAAGCACAAAATTTCAATATTATCCAAATAATCACGACTTGTAGTCTATCGAATATTTCGTAGGAAATTATAGATGGCCACTATCCCTTTTGGTTTCTAGAAAAGCTTCCTCAGATTATTATTATTATTATTATTATTATTATTATCATATTTACTCGCTAAGTAGCCAACCTAGTTGGAAAAGCAGGATGCTATAAGCCCAAGGGCTCCAATAGAGATAGTAGCCCAGTGAGGAAAGAAAATAAGGAAATAAACTTCAAGAGAAGTAATGAACAATTAAAATAAAACTTTTTAACAACAGTAACATCATTATGATATCTATTTCAGGTATAAACTATAGAAACTCAAAAAAAAAAAAAAAAAAAAAAAAAACAGGAAGAGAAATAATATAGAATAATGTGCCCGAGTGTACCTTCAAGCAAGAGAACTTTACCCCAAGTCAGTGGAAGACCATGGTACAGAGGCTATGGCACTACCAAAGGTTTAATTTTGGAGTGCCCTTCTCCTTGAAGAGCTGCTTACCATAGCTAAAGAGTCTCTTCCACACTTACCAAGAGGAAAGTGGCCACTGTACAATTACAGTGCAGTAATTAAAGCCTTAATCAAAGAAGAATTGTTTGGTAATCACAGTGTTGTCAGCTTTATTAGGACAGAATAGAATGTGGAAAGAATAGACCATAGGCAAAGGAAGAATGAAAAGTAGCCAGACAGAGGAATCAAATGTAGTACTGTCTGGCCAGTCAAAGACCCAATAACTCTCTAGTGATAGTATCTCAACGGGTGACTGGTGCCCAGCCTAACCTACTGTACCAACTTATAACATATACTGAAAGTAGAAATTAAGTACTAATATAACTTAACACGGGTTTATACGAGGTGGTTGTTAGGTGCTAACAAAGAGGCGAGGTGAATGTAAGTACATTCAAGAGATGATGAGCTCATATACAAGCAGCTGCAGGCAAAATATCACAAAAATCCAAACAATCTAAAACATGTGATAATAAGCTAAACAGGTTGTCCTATTATCAGTGTGGAGAGAATGAGAGATAGATAAACAATAGTTTTACAGTGTATGATCTTGTATGGAACACATGCGGTACAGTTTGATCACCTTCTCTACGAGTTTTAATGTAACCAGTGAGGAAAATGACACAGCAATTATCCGGTTATTACCAAACTGAGGTTTCTCTCCTCCCAGAAGTTTTACACGAAAGAGATTTTACAAAAGGGCGGTTGGATGAAATCGATATGAAATATTTTCTTCTGTAATAATCCCAATCAACTTTTATTCCATCCTTTAGGGAAACAACATAAAAGGAACCAATAGAATATTGCAACAAATCACCAACACAAACTTCCAAATATATATTCCATTCTGTGATCCTGACACAAAACTTTTTCTTTGTTTGTATAATGATATATAAAAATATATTCATCAAGCCGAATTTATCCGGCTATTTTGTCATCTCACTGAAGCACAGAAATGTTTTGTATTCATACATGTTTTCGCTCTTATCATTTTTCTTTTTTTCGGGGTTTGTACATTTCGTTTTGGAATTTGATTTTCCATTATATCACTCACATATGCCTTTTGTTTTTCCTTGTTTTAAATGCATATAAGATGAACATTGTTCGCATGTATTTATATAAATCGTATTGGATCTTTATACAATTTGATACATTCTTAATATATGCTAATATGAATATATAATAATTATATACACTGATGTTTTGTAGGTATTAAGTTGCAGTATAGATAAACAGCACAATATCGAATTTCCAACGATTTAAATACAGTTTCCCAATTGGCTCATGAATTACACTTTTTAGAGTATCAGGATACTTAAGCAAATGATTTTGTTGTACAGAATAGTAAGCTAAAAATTTATGATGAAAGGCGGCGATTATTATTATTATTATTATTATTAATATTATTATTATCATTATTATTATTATTATTACTTGCTTAATTACAAACCTATTTGGAAAAGCAGGATGCTCTAAGCCGAGGGGCTAGAGCAGGGAAAATACCCCAGTGAGGAAAGGAAACCAGGAAAAATAATATATTTTAAGAACTCTAACACCTTAAACATAAATATCTCCCATATAAACTATAAACACTTCAACAAAACAGGAGGAAGAGAAATAAGATAGAATAGTGGGCTGAGTGTACCCTTAAGCAAGAGAACTCTAACCCAAGCCAGTGGAAGACCATGGTACAGAGGCTTTGGCACTACCCATGTAGCATTTCT
>NC_090735.1:101829535-101832035 GCF_036898095.1 Palaemon carinicauda
GAGACATCAGCAAAGAGATAGAGCTGGGGGGAGAGTGACTGCTCCCCGCACTCTAGTTTTGGGGTGTTTGAATGTGTTTGTGTGAGACAAAGATAAAAGGGAAGGGTGAAGTGATGTTTGGTGAAATGTCTGGTAGAGGGTTTGTGATTGAAAGGGGAAGAGCGAGAGAGGGTGTGGCTTTATTCCTGAGTGAATGGATGACAGGTAAAGTAGTGGAATGGAAGGAGATATCATCTAGGTTAATGTGGGTAAGGGTTAGGTTGGGTAGGGAATGTTGGGCGTTTGTCAGTGCGTATGGGCCAGGTAGTGAAAAAGTGAAGAAGAACAGAATGAGTTCTGGAATGAATCAACTAGGTGTGTAGAAGGACTGGGTAGAAGGAATTATGTAGTTGTCATGGGTGACTTGAATGCATAGTGGGCACTGGAGAGGTAGAAGGTGTCATTGGGAAGTATGGCATACCAGGTGAAAATGAGAGTGGTGAGAGACTGGTAGATATGTGTGTTGAGCAAGAAATGGTCATAAGTTCTAGCTTTTTCAAAAAGAAAGATAAAAACAAGTATACATGGGTAAGAGTGGTAAATGTAAGAGTAGTAGAAAGGGCATTAATGGATTATGTGTTTATAACTAAAAGAATGTTTGGAAGATTGAAAGACGTGCGCGTGTTTAGGGGTATGGCTATCGGTATGTCTGATAATTTTTTTGTGAAAGGAAAATTAGTTGTAGCAAAAGAGTGAGGGAATAGAGTAGGTGGATGTACAAGGGAGCTAGTGAGTGTTGAAAAGCTAATAAAACCGGGGGTAAAAAGTAAATATCAGGAAAGGTTGAAAATGGCATATGACGAAGTGAAAGTAAGAGAAACTGGTAATTTAGAGGAGTGGAAGTTAGTAGAAGAAAATTTTGTTGGGATTGCAAGTGATGTGTGTGGCAAGAAGGTTGTTTGAGGCAGCATGAGGAAGGGCAGTGGATGGTGGAATGAAGGAGTGAAGGTAAAAGTGGAAGAGAAAAAGAGAGCTTTTGAAGAATGGCTGCAGAGTAATAGTATAGAGAAGTATGAAAAATATAGAGAGAAAAAAAAGTAAAGCGCAAGGTACGTGAGGCAAAGAGGGCAGCTGACCTGAGGTGGGGTCAGGGACTGGGTCATTCATATGAAGAGAATAAGAAGAAGTTTTGGAGAGAAGTAAAGAGAGTAAGGAAGGCTGGCTCAAGAATTGAAGAGACAGTGAAAGATGGAAATGGAAGGTTGTTAAAAAGAGTGGAGGCAAGGAAAAGGTGGGCAGAATATTTTGAAAGTTTACTGAATATTGAGGATAATAGGGAGGCAGATATAATTGCTGTTGAAGGTGTTGAGGTGCCGCTGATGGGAGATGAGAATGAGAGAGAGATTATAATAGAGGAAGTGAGGAGAGCACTAGATGAAACGAGAGTAGGAAAAGCATCTGGTATGGATGGTGTGAGAGCTGACATGTTGAAGGAAGGGTGTGTGACTGTACTTGAATGGTTGGAGAGATTGTTTAATATGTGTTTTGTGCTGTCAATGGTACCAGTGCATGTATTTTACCACTATATAAGGGTAAGGGAGATGTGCATGAGTGTTGTAATTCAAGAGGTATTAGTTTGTTGAGTGTAGTTGTAAAAGTGTATGGTAGAGTACTGATTAATAGGATTAAGGATAAAACAGAGAATGCAATCTTAGAAGTACAGGGTGGTTTTAAAAGAGGTAGGGGTTTTATGAATCAGATTTTTACAGTTATGCAGATATGCGAGAAATATTTAGCAAAAGGTAAGGAGGTGTATGTTGCGTTTATGGATCTGGAGAAAACGTATGATAGAGTTGATAGGGAAGCAATGTGGAATGGGATGAGGTTATATGGAGTTGGTGGAAGGTTGTTGCAAGAAGTGAAAAGTTTCTACAAAGGTAGTAAAGCATGTGTTAGGATAGGAAATGAAGTGTGCGATTGGTTTCCGGTGAGAGTGGGGCTGAGACGGGGATGTGTGATGTCGCCGTGGTTGTTTAACTTGTATGTTGATGGAGTGGTGAGAGAGGTGAATGCTTGAGTGCTTGGACGAGGATTAAAACTGGTAGACGAGAATGACCATGAATGGGAGGTGAATCAGCTGTTGTTTGCGGATGATACTGTACTAGTTGCAGACACAGAAGAGAAGCTTGACCGATTAGCGACAGAATTTAGAAGGATATGTGAGAGAAGGAAGTTGAGAGTTAATGTGGGTAAGAATAAGGTTATGAGATGTACGAGAAGGGAAGGTGGTGCAAGGTTGAATGTCATGTTGAATGGAGAGTTACTTGAGGAGGTGGATCAGTTTGAGTACTTGGGGTCTGTTGTTGCAGCAAATGGTGGAGTGGAAGCAGATGTACGTCAGAGAGTGAATGAAGGTTGCAAAGTGTTGGGGGCAGTTAAGGGAGTAGTAAAAAATAGAGGGTTGGGCATGAATGTAAAGAGAGTTCTATATGAGAAAGTGATTGTACCAACTGCGATGTAT
>NC_090735.1:101837035-101842035 GCF_036898095.1 Palaemon carinicauda
CATCCTCCTATACTGTACTAGTATTCTTCTGTATAGCATATACAGTAAGAAGAAAACTATAGTAAAAGTTTAGGTACAGCACTGTATCTTCTAACACTATTGTGTTTTCTTGCACAGCCCTTTGCTGTTGCCCTCAGACAGGAAGCAGAGTTCTTCCCCGTCTATTATCCAGGATTTTAAAATCATTGCCTAGGTGTGAGCTCCACCTGTTTCCTCTGGAAACCTTGCATTGGTTACTCTAGTAGAGATAAACCATTTTGATTTTATTATCTGGAAGGCTGCAGCAATGGGTTGTGAGGGAAACACAAGTGTGTGTCTTTCCTTTATGAATTGTTATGCTATACTATGCATATCCAGTGATACATAGTTCACTTGATACTCGTGGAAATTTCTTCTATTTACAGGAGGACCCTCCGAAGTGCGGAAATGTTTTCTGCAATGTCCGCAGCAAGAACCTCTGCGGACATGAGTGTTGTAGGAGACACGCAGCATGCGCAGTCTCCAAGGATGATCTCCAGTATTGGGACCCTCAGGTATGTACTGTATGCACTAACCTGATTACTGAGGCTTTTGATTCCCCTAGAACGGAGGAATCAAGGGATATAGCTAGGGAAAAGCTTCGTACTTGGGTAAGGGGCTTCAAGAAGAACACCTCTGGCCCTTATCTTCCAAGTGAGAAGATGAGGGCGTATCTTTTTCCCCAGGCATCAGCTGAGGCAGTGATTCCCCAGCCTCAAGAGGAGATCCTTCAAGATCAAGTCCAGGTGGACGAGGAAGTCGCAGATGCGATGCAAGACATCCAGTTGTGTGACAGAATGTCTGACCTGGACGAACGTTTGGAAGAAGACCTCCTGGCAGAAGGTCAGGATCAAGTTCAAACCCCGGATGTCGTAGAGGATGAGGTCGACGAGGTGTCGGCTACTCCGGTTCAGATGCCGGAGCCTATCCCCTCAACATCAGCTGGCCTCCCAGTAGAACTGGGACAGGCCCTCTCTTCGATTGTTGGAATGATCCAACAAATGCAGAAGGAGAATCAGGAGAAGGCGGCTGCAATGGAACTGCGTATGCAGTCCCTGGCAGAATCACATGGGCCCCGGAAAAGGCTCAATGTGAAAGACCTTCCCATATGCTCAGATGCTAACCCATGGAGGTATGCTGAGCACATGCCGATGACGACTGGAAAGATCGTCATCTCGGATAAGCTGGGTTCAGTTCCCCTAGAGGAGGTAGAATTCTGGCCCAGCAAGGCATCATATCCGGACTGCTATGTCCGGCTGAGAAAAGAACCAGCTTCAAGGGAGGAGACAGAGCCGAAGGAGGTCATTATTATGGACCACGCTAAGGCTCAAGCCCTACTTTCATCCTCGATGAAAGAGAGGGGCTTCTCGAATTCGAAGGTAGCTGCATTGAGCAAGAAGCTCCCTTCGTTTGTGTCCTCTCCTGATAGAGCCTTCCCCTTTTTACAGAAAGGGTTTGCGGCTGTCCTAAAGGCAGTCGAGGCCGGCAAGCCTTGCCCCTCCCTGGAGGAGTGTAAACCCTTGTCGCTGGCTCTACCTATGGACCACAAAGACTGGAAGGATGTCCATCTGACATTCTCAGTGGGAAAGTTGGAGGCTGATATTGCCGGACGGCAATTCGGCGAGGACCTCCCCAAGCTGTCCGAATCTCTTTTACGAAGAGAGTTCGAGACAAAAGAAAGACTGGCTGCCTCAATGTCTCATCAGACTACTCTCGAGACGATGGCAAGTGACCCCAAGGTCCATGAAATGTTCATGGTAGTGGCTAAGTCTCACCTAGCCACAGTGACGAAGGACCTTTATAGCTTCGTCAAGGCAAGGAGAGCTTGCAGGGAGTTCGTGTTCACCGGGGCTTCGGTGAGACACGAGCCAAGGAAGTTAATCTCCTCCAACATTTGGGGAAAAGACCTTTTCCCTACCGATGTGGTCAAAGAGGTTGTTGATAAGGCCGCCGTGGAGAATAGAAACCTTCTCCAGAAGTGGGGCCTGGCTATCAAAAGAAAATCTTCCCCGGATGAGGGTCCTCAACCAAAGAGGAAGAATATGAAGACTAGGCTACCATTTCGGCCAGCCAAGCCTTATAGACAGCAACAGCAACTGCAATTGCCTTTGCCTCCAGTGCCCCAGATGGTGGCACAAACCCCGACTGCCTTTCAGTGGGTACCCCAGGCTGTGCCAGGTCAGTCAACCACATTCGCCCCAACGTTCGAAGGACAGTCTTCTTCCTTTCGTGCAAAACCTAGAGGAGCAGCCAGAGGCTCGTCTAGGCGCCCCTCAAGGGGAAGGGGATTCAGAGGTGGTCGTGGTCAGGGAGGCAAGACCTCAGGACGGCAGTCCAAGTGAAATGATACCGGTAGGAGGGAGACTGATGAAATTTTGGGATCGCTGGACCTTCGATCCCTGGGCCCAAAGCCTACTCAAGAATGGACTGGGTTGGAGCTGGTACAGCACTCCACCCCCATGCCTTCGGTTTTTCCAACACTCCACCCCCATTTTGGAGGAGTACGTTCAAGAACTGTTGGAGAAAAATGTGATCCGAAAGGTGAAGTCCATCAAATTCCAAGGGAGGCTGTTTTGTGTTCCCAAGAAAGACTCGGAAAAGCTCAGAGTTATTCTGGACTTGTCACCACTCAACAAGTTCATAGTGAATTGCAAATTCAAGATGCTAACACTGCAACACATAAGGACCTTACTGCCCAAGAGGGCATACTCAGTCTCTATAGACTTGTCAGACGCCTATTGGCACATTCCAATCAGCCGTCGACTCTCCCCCTACCTAGGGTTCAGGCTACAACGGAAACTGTACGCCTTCAGAGCCATGCCATTCGGGCTAAACATAGCCCCAAGGATTTTCACGAAGCTTGCGAGCGCAGCTCTCAAACAATTACGCCTAAAGGGAATTCAGGTAGTAGCCTACCTGGACGACTGGCTGGTGTGGGCAGCATCCGAGACCGAATGCTTGCAAGCTTCCAGTCAGGTGATCCAGTTCCTAGAGTACCTAGGCTTCAAGATCAACAAGAAAAAGTCTCGACTTTCTCCATCCCAAAAGTTCCAGTGGCTGGGAATCCACTGGGACCTTTTGTCACACAGTTTCTCCATCCCAATGAAGAAAAGGAAGGAGATAGCGGGCTCTGTCAAGAGACTTCTAGATTCCGAAAGGATATCAAGACGCGAACAGGAGAGGGTACTAGGCTCTCTCCAGTTTGCTTCAGTGACAGACCCAGTGCTAAGAGCACAGCTAAAGGATGCAACCGGAGTTTGGGGAAGGTATGCATCAAACGCGCGAAGAGACCTGAGAAGACCAGTGCCGCCTCGGCTACGTACTCTTCTCAGACCTTGGTCCCAAGCCAGACATCTAAAGAAGTCGGTTCTTCTTCAGCCACCTCCCCCGTCGATGACGATTCACTCAGACGCCTCAAAGGAGGGATGGGGAGGTCACTCTCATCGGAAAAAAGTCCAGGGGACTTGGTCCAAGCTATTCAGGACCTTTCATATAAACTTTCTAGAAGCTATGGCAGTGCTCCTTACCTTAAAGAAAGTCTCCCCGCGTCACTCGATCCACATAAGATTGGTGACAGACAGCGAGGTGGTTGTGAGATGCTTGAATCGACAAGGGTCGAGGTCACCACCTCTCAACCAAGTGATGTTAGCCATTTTCCGATTGGCGGAAAAGAAGAAGTGGTACCTGTCGGCAGTTCACCTTCAAGGAGTCCGCAATGTGACAGCGGACGCTCTATCCAGGTTCACACCGATAGAGTCGGAATGGTCCTTAGACGCAGGATCATTTTCCTTCATTCTGAATCAAGTCCCAGAACTGCAAATAGACCTCTTTGCGACGAAAGACAACAAGAAGTTGCCCCTGTACGTGTCCCCGTACGAGGACCCCTTAGCGGAAGCAGTGGACGCAATGTCCCTCGACTGGAACAGATGGTCCAGGATTTATCTGTTCCCTCCTCACAACCTTCTGTTGAGGGTCCTCAACAAACTGAGATCCTTCAAGGGGGTAGCGGCAATAGTGGCCCACAAGTGGGCGAACAGTATGTGGTTCCCCTTGGCGTTGGAACTACAGATGAAGTTCGTGCCGCTACCACATCCAGTTCTGACCCAGCGAGTCCAGAAGTCGACTGTCTGCGCTTCATTACAGAAAACCCAGACCCTGCAGCTCATGATTTTCTTGCCCTAGCGGTGAGAAAGCGCTTCGGGATTTCGAAAGCCAGCATAGACTTCCTAGAGGAATACAAGTGCAAATCGACTAGAAGGCAATATGAGTCATCTTGGAGAAAATGGGTGGCCTTTGTAAAGGCAAAGAATCCGCAGGAGATCTCAACAGATTTCTGCTTATCTTTCTTCATCCACCTCCATGGCCAAGGATTGGCAGCTAACACGATTTCAGTGTGTAAATCGGCTTTGATGAGACCCATTTTATTTGCCTTCCAGATCGACCTAGGTAACGAGATCTTTAATAAAGTTCCGAAAGCCTGCACTAGGCTCAGACCTTCAGCACCTCCAAAGCCCATCTCATGGTCTTTAGACAAAGTTCTTCATTTCGCCTCCTTGTTGAGCAATGAAGAATGTGCGTTAAAGGATTTGACGCAAAAAGTTATTTTCCTATTTGCACTCGCGTCCGGGGCCAGGGTTAGTGAGATCGTAGCCCTCTCGAGAGAGGCAGGTCGTGTTCAGTTCCTGGATGGGGGGGAGCTGAACCTGTTTCCGGATCCTACGTTTCTCGCCAAGAATGAGTTACCCACCAATAGGTGGGGTCCCTGGAGAATCTGCCCTCTGAAAGAAGATGCATCTCTATGTCCAGTAGAATGCCTAAAGGTCTATCTTCGTAGAACTTCAGACTTCAAGGATAGTCAACTATTCAGGGGAGAAACATCAGGCTCAAATTTATCTCTGAATCAACTCAGAGCGAAAATGACATATTTTATTCGCAGAGCGGATCCTGACAGTACACCCGCAGGTCACGATCCGAGGAAAGTT
>NC_090735.1:101857035-101907035 GCF_036898095.1 Palaemon carinicauda
GTCTTCTGTTTGTAAAGTAAAAGTAAAAGTATATTACAGTGGAACCTCTACATACGATCTTAATTCGTTCCATAAACTGCTTCGTATGTTAAAACAATCGTATGTTGGAGCAAATATTCCCATAAGAATACACTGTAATTTGTATAATTCGTTCCACACCCCAAAAACCTATATTAACTCCTTAATGAATTACTACATATAATTACACATAACAATAACATAACTGCATAAAATAAAAAAAGCATGTAAAAAAAGATAATTATAAATAAATAATAAATAAAAAATGTGTTTTATTGTCACTTTACCTTAGAGACAGGCCAACGCAGTTGTAGGATTTGCTACGCCAGGAGGAGACGGACGATCGGCGAGAAGATAGACATGGTGTTAACATGTTCTTTATATGAATACTCTCTCTCTCTCTCTCTCTCTCTCTCTCTCTCTCTCTCTCTCTCTCTCTCTCTCTCTCTCTTGTTCTTCTTCACTGTTAGTATTAGAGACGTCTATTAATTTTTTTCTGAGAGAGAGAGAGAGAGAGAGAGAGAGAGAGAGAGAGAGAGAGAGAGAGAGAGAGAGAGATATTAAACAAAAATGTGTTGTGTACATATGATTTTTAACAGCGTCAACGAGTTGAAAGACAATTGGATGTAACTAAAAAAACAATATCAGCGAATCTGAATTCCTTTATTAACTAAAACAAATATTGATACAAACACACTCGTGTGCATATGCGCAAACACACACACACGCAGGAGGAGACACGATCGGCGAGGAGGTAGAGATGGTGACTGCGATAAGGTACCGTAACTTACACTACGGAAACTTTAATCTAACTTAGCTTATTTTTTTTTTTTTTTTTACATTTCTTTTTCTTTCAATTTTTAATTTTCATCACTTTGAGTGACGAGTTACGGTATGTTATCGCAGTCACCATCTCTACCTCCTCCCCTACCGTCTGTCTCTTACTGCATAGCAATTCTTGCACCTGTGTGTGTGTGTGTTTGTGCATACGCACACGAGTGTGTTTGTATCAATATTTGTTTTAGTTAACAAAGGAATTCAGATTAGCTGTTATTACTTTCTCAGTTACATTTAATTGTTTTTCAACTCGTTGACGCTGTTAAAAATCATATATATTGTAAACACATTTTTGTTTAATTTCTCTCTCTCTCTCTCTCTCTCTCTCTCTCTCTCTCTCTCTCTCTCTCTCTCTCTCTCTCTCTCTCTCTCTCTCTCTCTCTCTCTCATTAATGCTATGTTTAGAGAGAAACAGAAAAAGAGAGAAGACTTTTTTAAAAGAGCTTGTTAATGCTATCTTGGTTTTCTTTGCTTCACTTTTTTCTTTCTTTCTGTTCATCACGCTGGCCCTTCTCACAAATGATCGTTGCCAACAATCTCTTTGTCCTTTATCCCTATCAACAAAAGGCGTTCTATCTCTTCCAGGGAATTGCTACGATGTCTTGTAATAATGGTGATCCCCTAAGATGATTTATCTGCTTTAATGGCTGCCTTCTGCTTGATGATCGTTGAGATCATAGGCCTATTCCGGCCATATTGCTTAGCCATATCACTCACATACACACTGCTCTCATGTTTTTTTACAATTTCTTGCTTCAATTATAATGAAAGAACTGCCTTCTCCCTTTTCTCACTACTACCTGTACTGAAACTTAGCTTCTTAGGCACCATGATTATGGGTAAAATCAAAATGGAAATGTGAGAAAAGGAAGAAAATAAGCACTGTTAATAACAGACCAAACAGAGGACAACCACACGATACACACAAGAACAGAGAACAGAGCACTCGACGCTCAATGGCGTCCCTCTTACGTGCTGCCATCTACCGGCGTAAACAAGATCTACATCGTATGTTGGAGCATTACTTCGGGTGTCGAGACAGAAATTTGGTCAAATTTTACTTCGTATGTTGGAAAATTTGTATGTTAGGACAATCGTATGTAGAGGATCCACTTTGGAAAGGTAGAATTAATTATATTTCTAATGGTGAATATAACTCACCACCTCGCTTATTTATTTATTTATTTATTTGTCTATTTATTCATTTATTTTTCCTCAAACTGAAAACCTCATTGGGAGACTAGAATTATATAAGTAGCGTTGACTATAGTCTAAACTTTAACTTGTAATGATATCGTTAGTTTTATACACAAAGCGACATAAGCAAGAAATAAGTAATAACACTTAAATTATACCCTAAATCCATAAATTTTTATCATTACACTATAGCGTTATGCAAGGTCTACAGAATACCAGGTCTACACATCAGCGACCCAAAATTTTCCATCTACTGCGCAGACCACCCATGTGGAGATTAATGACGTCCCACCAAACCATGCTCTGATTTACCAGCCTTTGTTTTCCAGTATCTACAGTTAGTTTACAAAGAAGCTGGTGTTACTGTTCGGTGCGAAGCTGTTTCGCTTCTCAATTAACTATTTGTTGAGTCCCATTTGCTGAGTGCTTGAATATATTACTGTTGGTTAAAATGCCCCGCTACTGTGCTTTGTACGGGTGGTCTTCTAATAAAGCTAAAATAGATGAAGGAGTAACTCTTCACAGCTTTCCCAAGCACGTGGAAACTAGGAAGCTATGGATAAATTCATGAAAAAGGAAGGACCCTTTCAACCCTAATAATGCAATCATGTGTAGTTTACATTTTGAACCTGATGCATTTGAAAGAAACCTGAAATAGGAATTACTTGGAGAGCCAATGTCAAAAAAACAAAGACGATTAAAGGAAGGATCAATTCCAACATTATCATTACCTCTATCACCAGGTAAGGTTCAAAACTGAAATACATTGTTGGTCGATATGTATTAGATTATAGATATGAAAACTAACAATATTTGTTTAATAAACGCATAAACACTCGATCAAATTACTCATTTTGACAAATATATGGCAATGTATCTATGTATCTTTTGTTTTAAAGTGGAGTAGATATTGTAAATGATAAAAGTGAATGCTACTTTTGTTATGTCTATCACTTTCAAAGAAGCAAGTGGACAAGATACTGTTTCACTATGAAGCCTTATTTATAATGAATTATTCCAACCATGGGTCAGTGATTGATTTATTAATTTCTGATTAATGGTAATTTTTAGCATTACGTCTCTATATTTTCACAGAACAATCCCTATCGAGTAATAGAGAAAAACGCACTGAGAAACGTGGACAGAAACGCCTTGTTGCAGAAATCCTTGAAGATTATGCACGAGGTGTGCCATCTTCGAGTGAAGAGGAATGTCAACACCAAATGGAGAGCATTAGCGGCCAGTTAATTTATATTAAACTACAATTGAAAGCAGAAAGAGAACAGAGGGAAGAGGAAAGGGCAAGGTGGGAACAAGAAAGGGCAAGGTGGAAGAGAAAACATGCAAGTTGGGTTTTAGAAAGGGAAAAGTGGGCAAGAGAAAGGGTAAAGTTGGAGCTAGAAAGGGAATCGTATGGCAATGAAAAGTTAAACTCGGAGCGAGAAAGGACAAAACTGGGTGGAAGAGAGAATTGCATTATATAAAAAACATTGAAAACACTTATTCCTTAGCAACTGAAAGGAGATGATATTAGTACAGCTTTAATTTTACGAAGCCTGAGCCCAAAAACTTTTAGATATTTAAGGCAAAGTTGTAAATTTCCCTTTCCCTCCTTTTCTACATTAAATAGATGGGTTAATAGATTGGATATCGAACCAGAAGTTTTAAAGCCCGTTATTAAGTTATTAAAGCACATATCTGAATTGATGACTCTTTCTGAGCGCGTTTGTATATTATCATTTGACAAATGTAGCATTGCCAAAGAATGGAGTTTTGATAAAGGTACAGATACTCTTTATGCTCCAAAAAGCAAAGTCCAATGTGCTATGATAATAGGTCTTGTGAGTTCATGGAGGCAAATTATCTATTACGATTTTGATGCAGATATGACAAAACCACTCCTTTTTTATATTGTCATTGAGATAGAGTCAGCAGGTTTTCCAGTAGTGGCTATAGTTAACGACCTGTGTCCTACAAACGTTAGGTTTTGGAAATTTTTAGGTATAAGTATGGAGAATTCAACGTTTGAGAATCCAGTATCACCCGATCGTGTAAGTTGTGTCTTTGCTGATGCTCCTCATCTCATGAAACTCATAAGAAACAATTTCCTTGACCATGGCTTTCAGTTAAGTGACGGTGATTTTGTCCATAGCGGTTTGGTAAGAGAACTTATAAAGAGAAGCAAAAGCGATTTGAAAACAGCATATAAGCTTACTGAGAAACATAGAAATGTAAGTGGCCTTCGGCGCATGAATGGGAAATTACCTGTACAACTGATATCAGAAACAACTGCGAAATCTCTTAAATATTTTAGTAGGAACATTTACCATGTTCTATTCTCGAGTTCTCTATGACTCAAGGATGTCCAGAAATGCCTATGGGTTGGGCTTAGGAAATCAGAATAAAATTATCAAATGCATGACACAGACAGTAAAATCAATGAAGGTAAATGGAAGTAAAAGTCTTTACCCATCCCAAAAAGGAGTGACAGTTTCTTGCAAATCTTTCCCCAAATCGTTAGAGATGGTAAAAAATAAATCCAATATATCATATATATTGACATACAGACTGAATCAAGATGGACTGGAACATTTCTTTGCTTTCTTGCAACAAAAGGGAGCCTGTTATCAGCACCCAACTTCAGTTGCCATTAAATATTGCATTAAATTTCATCTTTTAGGGAAGGACAGTTATCTCATGGGGTCGAAATGTAATACAGAAACCAAAAAAAAAGTAGATAACTTAACAGCTGGAACCTTTTCTTTTCTTGGTAATATAATTTCCTCTCAAGATAAAGACAACGAATCGCTACAACGTGAGCTAAGTCTCACCGCGATGATATTTTGTTTGCCGGATGTATGTGACGGTGAAGAAAAAGATAATGATGTTACAGAAAGTGTAGGGGAAGTTGTTAACGAATTTTGTTCGTTATCAGACATTCTTTAAAATAAGAATATTAAATGGGGAAACAACTTCCGCAAGGAGAATGGTCAGTAAAGTTAAAAGGTTGTAAAGTGTAATGATCAGGATTTTTTAAGTTTAAGTTTATTTATGCAACCATATTTGTATAGATTTTTCTAAATGTAGTTTTTAGTAAATGTTTAGTGTAGAATAATGATTTTTTTTCATGTATGCATGCACGTTACTTATTTGTATATTTACTCACTGGATATAAAGAATTTTATTTTATTTTTTTTGTTTTTTGTTTCCTGATGTGCATTTTTTTTTTTTTTTAAACCTTCTCATAAGAAGTATTTAACATGAAATCCAGGCATCAAAATATCTTGAAATATTATATTTTCTGAAATAGTATTGTTATTCTTAACTGGATAAGAAAGAATAGTGAACTTTTGCAAAATAAGTTCTGACTGAAAGGTGTTCTTTCGCCCGCCAGTGGTGCTTACTGACGTCACAAAACTTAACGCCCTTTAACGTTTACTCCTCTAATCCCTACTCATCTCCAATTTACCTGCACATGGTTTGACCTGGTACTCTATAGACCTCGGTGTTATGCTTAAACGGTTCATATAGACGCCCTCTTTCCCAGTTTGAATCCTTCTATCTAGACTACAGTGGTCTCACTGACTCTCGCAGAGTCACGTTGACTACTGGATTCGTGCTACAGTAGCATATTTAATTTTTGTTCCTAAGTATTATTTTAGCATGAAATGTTTCTTTAACGATTTATCATTATTCAATGGTGAAATTATCCATAACAAGTTATCAACGTCGTCTCATACATACACATGTTTACGAAATAAAATACAAGATTTAATACTAAGTGGCAACTTAATTTAAGACCAACGCTTGTCCGAAGCAAAAGTAAAAAAGTATCACCAGTTTTGCTACATAATGTACAACCTTCCTTCCAGTGAACGAAGTCCTAACTGTTTTTAAGGCATAGAAGAGATCAACATCTATCATAATGAGTTTGGTGTAATCTTTGAATATCTTGAGTTCAATTATGTTTTACTACCACTAGCAAATAAATGAAAGAGACAAATAAAATTCCCAATTCAGTCATGAAATGCTTTTACATGATTGTAGAAAAAAAAATCATACACAATAATGCCGTCGAAAGCTTTATCTTAATTTACTTTACATTGAGGGTTGTTTTCCGAGCCATATCTCACACGAAGAAAAAAAAAACCCTTCACCCTGAACGACATTTAAGATTTGTTTGTTTGCATACATTCATAAGTATTTAGACTGGAGTATAAGTCAAATCCATGGTATTATAACTTTTCGTTGTTAGAAAAGTTTTCAACTTTTTCTTGAAAGCCTAATGTCCATTTCTTCGGATCTAGTAGGAAGCTCTAGAACCTATAATAGAGATGCAACTTGCCTCCAATAACTTGAAAATATCTTTAACTATTCTCGTGTTGGCACGATTTGTTGGGTGCAAGATGTGTACCAATTCTCTTAGATATTTTAGGCGTGTGATTCTGATAACATTGCACATATATTAAAATATAGTTTACCTTTACTAGGCAGTTAAAGTAGTCCAATCAGTATAGAGGTAATACTTCCTAGGCGTGATAAACTTAAAATCAATTTTTCTTCTCTATCCATCATGTTCTATAAGGGGCATTTGGGGTAGGTTGTAATACAGTAGACAAAGTTACAGTAATTACTCTTGATAATAACACAGTTATTCATGAGTTTCTAATTCGGCGTCAATGACCTTCGATGTCAGGATGCCAGAGAACTTCAAATCAATCAATCATGAGTTTCTAAAAAAACATTTACTCAGTATTTCTTTACAAAAGCAATGTATCCAAGGTGATATACAGTGATTCTCACTACGTTATCTATTTGAGTACGGAGCAGTGATACATCTACAGTAGGTCACGAACTCTACTAGATATCAGGAAAGAGTAATCACTAATGTTTATTTGGATATCTCCAAGGTTTCTTAAATTGTTTTGCTTTTCTATCATCATAAACTCGGTTTCATTTTCATTTAGTTTTCTTTGTATAATTGTCATCCATTCTCTAACACTAGTAAGAATGCTATTTAAATTTTCACCTTAACCATCCATGTGATTTATGGAGAAGTAAAATTGTGTATCATCTGCAAATAGCTTGAACTTCACTCTATGTCTTTATAACACTTTTGATGGGCCAATAGTAAAGATTCAATAATATATTGGGCCTAGTTCATGTTCGGCGTCAATGACTTTCATTGTCAGGATGCCAGAGAACTTCATATCAATCAAGTTCATGAAATGTGTAAAAGTACCAAAGCCATCCATAGTAGTTTCTGTCAACCAAGTAGTCATTTAGGTACTCAGAACCTTAATTTTCAATACGAATGTATCATATATCATTAAGTAGCAGTTCATGCATAAGGAGCACAAGGCGTAATACAAGGGAGACTCACTTGAGCCATCGTTTGTTTAAGGTTTCTACCGTGGAGACATATTTAGTGATACCTGCTTTGACGCCGCATTCATACTCCATTTACAACACTGCTGATTTTAGAAGACAGGGGATTCTTGGAAGATCGAATATCATTAGAGGCGGTGCTCCTGGACATAATCTTTTACATTTAAACTACGTCCTTGAAAATCCTTCAAAATTCAGTGTTGAGCTTCGTCGTCATCTGTCTCTCACTTCATTGAGACTTATAAAGCTAAGGCCTGTATTATCTTACGAGTTTCTGTAAATTAATATGAAATTGTGGACCGTGAGTATATTATGAATATTGTAGAATATTGTAAATAATTACTATTATTCTTAGATATAGTTTTTGTTGTTTGCTGGCTCTTATTTCCCTTCGCTGTTACTGATTTACTATTTTCTATGCTGAATTAATTAATAGGGGAGTAAGACATTAAAGTGGATTTTACATAATCTACATTTTGATATAGATGACCGTAACACGTATTAGTCCACTGGGTAAGGATATCTTTTATATTTGTCATTAAAACATTTCATTTCTTATACACCTTGAAGTCGTCCAATAAAATGTTTCAATTGACTTGAGTCACTAATGCATCACTTGTTCTTCTAACTACAGAGCAAGAGGAGTTCGGCACAATTTCAAGAAATTTATATTTAGTCATATCTCACTGAAGCACTATTTTGTTTCGCCATTTAAAACTTCGCTTTCAATTATCAGTAGTTGGATTTTACCAGTATGGAAGGCGAAATTGACCGATTGAGTGATCTGTTTATATAACTTGGCGTCCCCACGACAGTGTTCATCTCGTCACTAACCTATAGTGTCATTACACTGTGTAATGAAATGTAAAGGAATTTGGAGGAAATCTTTGCAAACAAAATATTTTCGGTCCGTATTTTTTTTTCTTTGTTTTTGGTTGTATCCTTAACCTTCGATAAACAATTGCAAAGAAAAAGTGGACGAAAAGATTGTCTTATCAATGCATTAGTATTAAGACTCTCTCTCTCTCTCTCTCTCTCTCTCTCTCTCTCTCTCTCTCTCTCTCTCTCTCTCTCTCTCTCTCTCTCTCTCTCTCCACATATCTAACCGTGTCTTGTTATGATATCAGTATATACAATAGGGCAATTAATTTACTCCTGCTCTCTCTCTCTCTCTCTCTCTCTCTCTCTCTCTCTCTCTCTCTCTCTCTCTCTCTCTCTCTCTCTCTTTGGATTCAAGAAATAAAAACAAGGATTTTATCGAAAAATGCGAAATTCCAGGTTTCAAGTTAATCAAGAAGGATTGCCTTACCAAAAATGGTAGAGGGGATATGCTCTATGTTAAATATCACCTAAACCCAATACAAATCAAATTAGAGAGTGAATATGAAGTGACAGGTACAAATATTTACACCACAGAATATATACAGTAATATACAGTCGACCACATCAATCACATGAACAGGACGTAGAGTTGTACATACTACTTGGACAGGAAGTGAATGATAAGGCAGTTGTACTAATAGGAGTCTTCAATGCAATAATAAACTGGGACACATGAATTCTACATCATAAACAGAGGGACACAGGCTACTCGACTTTGTGGTGGCCTGTTGGTAACGTTCTTGCCTGGTGATCGCCTGAATCAGGTTCGAGTCCCGTTCAAACTCATTCCGTTAGTTCCTTTGGTCAATGCAACCTTACCATCCTTGTGAGCTAAGAATGGGGGGTTTGGGGGAGCCTATATGTCTATCTCCTGGGTCATCAGCAGCCATTGTTTGGCCCTCCCTGGTCTTAACTTGGGTTGAGAGGGGAATTGGGTGTTGATCATATATATATATATATATATATATATATATATATATATATATATATATATATATATATATATATATTATATATATATATATATATATATATATATATATATATATATATATATATATATATATATATATATATATATATATATATATATAATATGGTCAGTCTCCAGGGCGTTGTCCTGCTTGGTAGGGCAATGTTACTGTCCCTTGCCTCTGTCATTCATGAGCGGCCTTCAAACTTTTAGATAAATTCCTCTGTGACGGAAATGGTCTTTTTAGTGAGCTAACACGCCCTTAAGGCCGACATCCGTCTTAGACTGTAGATTGAGAGGATTAATTCTTTCTCTGATCAAAGGATTTAGATTGTGCATAAGTACTCACACATCAATTATGCGTTTTGTCTAGAAACTCTTAGTCAGCTGGAGTTTTACGTGATCCTATTCAATAGTTAACCGTCGTGAATCTCCTATAGAGGAATAGTTAGAATTTATGTTTACTGGTTTTCTTCTCATTTATATAAGTACAGCAATAACAGATTGTTAGTTTCAACTAGTCTTTTGATTTATAAAAGTCTAACACAGATGACAGGAACAATAAACACAAGAACACTGTTTAAATCTCGATCAGTTTGGTGGGAGTAGTTAGATTGATTTTTTATGGGAAGAGTGAAGGCTTGCAGGTTGAGCTCTGGCCCCAGTCTCAGTCTTCTCTGAACCACCTATTAAGACTTTTCGTGGCCACCAGCCAAAGACTTCTCCTGGTATAAAAACAATGTCATCTTCCTTTACAGTTCACGTGGGAGGGACATCAGAGTGGGCGGAATCCATCCACCAAGAGATCAGTGGGGTGAAGCTGTTAGGCCCGCCTTGAAAGTTCTTCATTGGCCAGGAAGATCCAAGGGGTGATCGGTCCTAGAAGTAGAGTGTACTGGGTAATTTATGCTAAGGGTGAGAGTGGAGAGATAGAAAGGGTGCGGGGATGCAGGTGTTAAAGATGTTTAGAAATGAAGAAATCATTAACACAGGTGCGTAGTCTCTACAAATCTGGTAAGGGCTTAACAATAGAGCGCTGTTAATTTTCATGGTTGTCGAAGAGTTACAACTGTTTTAACAAGAGGCTTACAATAGACGCTGGTCAACAATGGGGTCACAGGTCAACGTCTTAAGATGTGAGGTGTATGGAATGCATGTGCTAAAACGTGGACAGGCTGAGTATGGGGTAAATTTTCCTTGGGAACTCAAGTTTTGGGAGCATTTAACAATAGAATTTATTCCACTATGGAGTATTTTAGAGGTCAAGGGTCAGCATTTAGCCATATGTAGCGAGAATCCTCTGGGGATCATACGGCTGGGCAAGGCAAGGAGTAAGGTGTGTTGGACGGGGAGCATAAAATTAATGGTTGTAAATGTTGATATAAGGTAGGTATAAGATTTTGTTGCTCATGTTGATTGAAAGTAAAATGCTTAAATTGCTTATATTAAGAATATCCAGGTAGGTTTTAAAAAATAATATTGAATTTATACGAGCACCAAACGTAAAGGGTTTAATACAATTAATTTTCTAAAGGACTAATTAGATATAAACTTATTGTGAATAATTGCTGAAATACATTTCAAATTTTTCGAGTTTTTGTTCATTTCCCTCATATTCTCAGGGGAAAAAAATGGTAAAATTTTCGAAATCTTTGATGGATCTTGGACATCCTTCATCACTTTGTCGATAAACCAATTGGGGGAAACAACATACTAGATACTGTGTTAACAACAAAAGAAAATTTAGTATTCATTGTCTCAATAGGCGAAAATATTGCCGATTGTGATCACAGAATAGTTACTTTCCTTACTTTACTTTGATGACTGCTTTTCTGGTCCCATACAGCAGGGCATCCTTACTCTCTACTGGACCTCCACTATCGTTTTACCTTGTTCGTTCTGAGTATTTAGCGTTTCATATCACATATTGTTCATTTACTGTTAAATGATCACTGTTATACGACACATGGAATGAGAAGGTCTTCACTTTCGTCTTAAAAGCCTTAATGTCTTCAATCATTCGGATGTCTCTCGGGAACTTATTATAAAGTCTCAGGGCCACATATTTAAAGGCGCTGGAGCCTACAGTAGACATACATCTAGGTTCCAATAGTTTGAAACCATCTGTAACTATTCTCGTGTCGACACGATTTGTTGGCTGCACAATATGTAGCAATTCTCTCAAGTATTTTGGACACCCAATTCTGATAACTTGGTGAGTTATTGTCTATATTTTAAATTCAATTCTTGCTTTAATCGGCAGCTAGTGTAAATCAATTAGTATAGGGGTGATCCTTTTTCACGGTGGAACACCTTTTATCAGTCTTGCTCCTCTGTTTATTATGTTTTGTAATTTCTTAAGTTCCACTTTTGGTAGATTGTAATAGACAGAGTTGCAGTAGTCAATCCTGGTTATAACACAGTTTATCACAGAATTTTCATCCAGGTACTTTTTTATAAATGCAATATTTCTTAGATAATAACCAGCAGTTTTTACTACAATATTTATTTGTACATTCAGAGACAGGTTACAATCAAGAAATACACCTAGATCACGAACTTTACTAGATATCGGCACTGAGTTATTATATATGTTCATTTGAATATCACCCAAGCTTCTCAAGCTGTTTCTCTTACCCACCAACATGATCTCAGTTTTGTTCTCATTTAATTTTAGTTATTTATGGTCAGTAAGACATTCGTGCATTTGATGACTTTATTTGAGGTACATGCAACGAATGTTTGAAGGTGAAAAGTAAATGTACGTAATTATACACTTTTAATGGTTATAAAATAAAATAGGCTACCATACCTGTGATAGGCCATCCTGCTACATACATATATAAACATATAAATATGACCTTCCTGCGGCATGCATGGATATGGGATATGCACTGTCATATATATTAATCTATGTATGTACACTGATGTGTGCTTATATTTACTGCCAGACCTGAATAAAATTACTCATTGTGAGAACTGTAAAATGTGCCCATGATTGGCCTATCCCAATGTGTGACTCTCCTCTGGCTGCTACGTTGCCCGCAATTTAAATAAAACATAATGCCCCATCTGGGCTTATAATAATGATGCACCGTCTTATACTATTACTTTAGAATAAATCAAGATAATATTCCTAAAATCATTGTAGTATAAAGTTCCGGTAGCTGAGGCTTCCCTCGCGAATCTGTTTATATCCCTGTTTACCTTTTGTGTCCCTAGGTGGCACACATGCCGCTTGCCCGCCAGATTTGACGTGTCCTAACTCATTATTCCACATCCCCCCCAGTTTTTCAGCTGAGAAGCACTTATTCTGTGACATAGTCCTTCAGGTATTCATGGGGTCGTCTGCATCTGTGTGGTCTGGTGTTGCCTTGAGAGGGTGTTGTGCTTTGTGTTATGGGTGAATTTGGGCCGGGTTTTTCTCTGGTTGGTGACTCGGTTGGCTTGCATTTTGAAGCGTCGGGGATGGACTTGATTATGGTGGGTGACCTGACAGGTGTCTGATCTTCGGCTTTAAGTGGTGTCTCCGTGGGGTTCCCTTCTTGCTGTGTGCCTGGTGGTGTGGGTGTTTTGTGTGGTGTACGACGGTTGCCCTGCACGGGAGTTATGTGCTCTCTATCGGGTGCATGTGTCTGTGCAGAGCTGGCGAGAGTGGGTGGTCCAACCTTTGATAGTTCTTACATATGGCGAAGGAATTGGCGATTGCGCAGTTTTGCTCGCCCGGACCCATCTACTTTGACTAAGTATTGGTTATGTTGTCTTGTTTCCCCGACGATACCTGTTCTGTCCCATCGCCCTCTGGCATTGTTTGCCTGATTCTGCAGCAGGACCCAGTCTCCTGGTTTCAGAGGTGGCAGCTGCCAGGTGTTGGGTGTCAGTTTGTCTACCTGCTTGGCGAATCGGTAGCGTAGGGCTTCCTCTTGGCGTTCCCATGTGTCCCGCCATATTAGGTGGACTGCTTGATTGGAGAAAACCTGCGTCCTAGGTGCCACAGGTGGCAGATCCTTGAGGTTTTTCCGAATATGATCTGGGATGGTGACATGCCGGTTTCCTGGTCTGGTGTGTTCCTGTATTGGAGTAGGCCTGCTGCTACAGCCTCAGTATCTAGGCTGCCGTACGTATCGGTGTGTGATGTCAGGAGGCGTTTCATGAACTTGACTGCTGCCTCCGCCTGCCCATTTGACTGGGAGAGGTACGCAGATAAGAGACGGTGTCTGAGTCCCCAGCGCTGTAGTTAGGCTCTGGGTCTCCTTTGCAGAGAATTCAGGTCCCCCGGCGGTGTTTAGTTCCTGAGGCACTCCGAAGATAGTGAAGTAGTGCAGGATAGCTTTGCTGAAACCCCTGGCTCCTGCACCCGATGTCACAATGTAGGGCTAACCGCTGAATTCGTCGATGATGACCAGGTAGCCAGTGTATTTCATTTCAAAGAAATCTGCTGCAATGGCCTTACATAGCTGGGTTGGGACGCTTGGTTGTGAGGGTGACATCCCCCAACATGCTTGGCAACTGTTCCTTGTGTTTTTGATGTCCTTGGTGAGTCCTGGCCAAAACACGGAACCCTGAGCTCTGTTTTGCATTTTGTTGGTTCCTTGGTGGGCCCCGTGTTGGGCTCTCAATATCTCACCCTGTAGTGCGGAGGGTATCAGGACTCTTTTATCCCTCATGAAGACGCTATCCACTGTCGACAGCCTGTCCTGATACGGCCAATATGGTTGTAGCTCTTCAGTTAGTTCGTATCTTGTAGATGGAAACCCGTTTTCAATGAACGGTATCAGACTTTGCAAGCAGGGGTCCACAGCGGTGCTTCCTTTGACTCTTCCCCATGTCACAGCTCCAATTGACTCCGCTATCGACCGTACCACTGCTATCACAGCAGCTTCCGTGTCGTCTAGGTGGTTGGGTGTCGAGCGAATGACATTTAAAGCCGTTATCACCTCCGATGTGTTTGGCTGTGTATTGGGTGAAGGGTTCCTTGATCAGGTGTCTGCTGCGGGTATGTCTTTTCCTGGCACATATGAGTCGGTATCTTCACCTTAGTGTTCGCTGCTTGAGTCGGATGAGCCTTGGGTTCGTGATGGTGTCTAGTTCTTTGTCCCTTAGAATTTTCACGAGTGGCTTGTGGTCCGTTACTATTATCAAGGCTTTGCACCCCATGGTGAAGAATCGGCTGTCCTCGAGTGCCCATGCTACGGTCAGTGCTTCCCCCCCAATTGGTGCATACCACTTTTCTGCGTCCTTGAGAAATCGCGATCCTGCTAGGAGGGGTCTTCCAGCCATCTGGGCAACATCCTGGTGTGAGGGCCTCGCATATACAGTGGGGGGTCTTCCAGCCATCTGGGCAACATCCTGGTGTGAGGGCCTCGCATATACAGTGTTTCTGACGCAGCCAATACCCGATACCGACTTTTGACCAGTCTGGGTTAAGGCATGTTGGCTTGTTTGGGTTGGATATCTCGACCCCCTTCTTGATTTCGCGTATAATTGCTGCCTTCGACCTCTCGAATGCGTTCTCGAGTTCTGGGCCCCACTGGAAGCGTACCTTTGGGCTGAGTAGGGGCCTGAACGGTTCCATTAAGTCAGTTGCTCTGCCATAGTGTGATACCTGGTTTACTAGTCCAAACCATGCCCGAATGTCTGTGATGTTCTTTGGTCTTGGGAACGTTGCAATTGCATTCAGGTATTTTAGTAAGGGTTTTACATCCGTTTCTCCAACATGGAATCCTGCAAAGTCCACCTCCGTAGATGAGAATTGGAACTTGGCTGGGTTGAGAATGACGCCGCTCCTTCCAACGAGTTCCAAGTAATTTATGATGCGCCACCAGTGTTCCTGTAAGTTTGAGTCCCACAGCAGGATGTCATCCACGCATTTTGTCTTTTTTGGGACTTCCGCAATAATTGCATCATATCATTGTGTGTACGCGTCCTGCGATGCGAGAAACCCCATGGGTGTGCGATGGTAGCGGAATCGTCCCTGCTCAGTGAGGAAAGTTGTCTTGTATCTGTTCTCTTCGCGGATATCAATGGAGTGAAATCCGTTCCATGTGTCAGTGACCATTTTGTATACAATGGGAGGTACTGCTCTAGCTTGCTTTATGGGTGGGATGGTGTGATGTGTTTCTCGAACGCAATGTCGATTTAGGGGCTGTAAGTCCACAGTGCGGCATGGTGTGTCATCTGGTTTTTGTGTGAGAACCATATTGTTTAGCCAGGTCACTGGTATCTTGGGTGGCACGGGTTTAATCACACCCAGTGTTACGCCTCTTTCCAGTTGGTCTGCCACCTCTTTTTACCAGTGTACCGGTATGTTTGGGGGTTCCTTTGTCACTGTTGGTTCTGCCTGAGGGTCGATGATCCATATCTTCATGGGTGGTCTGGTCATTACTGGCAGTGGCTGGTGTGGACACGTGTTGAAGGTTGACGATGCATATTGTTCCAGGAGCCACGTTTTCATATTTTCAGTGAACCCTGCTGACGGTTTGAACGACAGGTTGGCTGGTTGCCGGGGAGGGTGAGTGCAGCGTTAGCATCCGCACTCTACGAGTGAGTTTTTGCTGTGGAACTTCCCTTGGTTTATGCATACTGCGACCCTGCCTGTGGCACCAATCCTAGGGAAATCATGGTCGATGATGCCAAGCTTCGTCATAGCTATTCGGCTGATGTAAAACTTGTTGTCGGTGTCCGTGACATGCACCGTGGCAGTTGTTGTGATGTGCACTCCTTGCTCATTCTTGCCTGATAGTATGAGGTGTATGGAGCTGAGCACATTGATTTCATGGTTGTTTGCTGCAAAGATGCATCTGTTAGCTACTTTGAGGTGTTGCTGTTGTAGACCCATATTCAGTAAGATTAGCAGCCCCATCACGCTCGTCTGAGCCCCAGAGTCCGCGACCGCCATAATGGATGAGGATTTGTTTGCCTTTTTTTTGTTGTAAGCAGCAGGGTTCACTGATATGCAAATGGGTATCATTGGGTGAGGTAAAACTTCGTTTGAGGAGTTCATCCCTGGCGCGTATACTCTGTTGTTGTCTGCTTCTGTGTCCTCTTCTTGCGTGCGATAGAATAACACCCCTGCTTCAGTACCTGCCGATAATTGCCGCGGCTTCCGTTGCCGTTGAACATTTTCCCTCCAGCATACTAGGCAGGACTTGAACTCCTTCACTTTGCCTCTCACTTTTCCGAGCTTTGGAGTGAGGCGTCCACACTGGCAACGAAACCGATGTCTTGAGGTGTCTTGTTCATTGCCCTTTTACGGTGTGATTGAGGGGGTGTGTTCGTTGTCATTTTCGCTTGTTTCCTGTACCCGCTGGCTGATGCTAATGGGTTTTCACTTAACATGGCCCGGCTAGCCATTTCCTTGCTGTCGATGAGTGTTACCGTTTCGTTTAGTGTCTTGTTTTCAACATCTGGGGTCCCCAACACATCTCTTTTGATTTCTTCATCTGCAAGGCCGTTTACCGGGATCAACTTCCCAATCTCCTCTGTGTAGTCGCATGTAATCGTCTCTGTGCAGGTGTTGGACTTGCAGGCGCTGGTGACGATCCACTGACACACATTGGCCACCCTGCGCAACCTTGCCACATATTGCTTTACAGGTTCACCAGGGGCCTGAGTGGTTTGTAGTAGTGTCGTTCTCCGTACGCTTAAGGCCACACTCAGTACTGCCAGACGTTTTATTGCCACTAGTACGTCCACCTCGGTCTATGTTGCGATAGCATGGCGGGGTCCTCTCTGAATAGGGCGGCTTCAAGTTCTGGTTCACAACATGCGAGCAGGTGAGCTGCTGTCTGGTTAGGTGCTAAAGATGTTCCATCACGAAATATTTCCCACCCCCTTGTGAAAGAGGCCCAGTCATCTTCGCCAACGCCTTGTTTCAGTAATGGGCGGTTAATTTTGGGGGGTTTCTGGCGTGACGAGTTTTCGTCATGCTTGTTATTCTGATGTAATTGCATCAGTGCTATGCACGTTGTCATATCATCCGCCTGCTTCACCTCCGTGCACCCAGGAGTCTCACACCTCAATGACGTGGCCATGTCTTTATGTCCTGCGTTCTTGTCTACAATATTTGAGGTACATGCAATGAATGTTTGAAGCTGAAAAAATAAATGTACGTAATTACACACTTGTAATGGTTATAAAATAAAATAGGCTACCATACCTGTGATAGGTATATATATATATATATATATACATATATATATATATATATATATATATATATATATATATATATATATATATATATATATATATATATATATATATATATATATATATATATATATATATAAATATGACCTTCCTGTGGAATGCATGGATATGGGATATGCACTGTCATAGATATTAATCTATGTATGTACACTGTGATGCATGCTTATATTTACTGCCAGACCTGCATAAAATTACTCATTGGGAGAACTGTAAAATGTACCCATGATTGGCCTATCCCAATATGTGAGTCTCATCTGGCTGCTATGTGATATCCCTGTGTACCTTTTGCGCCCCTAGGAGGCGCACGTGCCGCTTGCCCGCTAGATTTGACCTGTCCTAACTCATTATTCCACAATTTAAATGTCATCTATTCTCTAACACTATCAAGGATTTGGTTCAGAGTTTCAGTAGTGTCATCTACATCCTTTATGGAGACGTAAAATTGTGTGTCATCCACAAATAGTTTGAACTTCATACCATGCCTTTGTAGTATTTTCGATAGACCAATAATATAGATGCAGAATACGATTAAGCCAATTACACTTCCCTGAGGTACCCCTCTGTTTAAGGGTTCATATGATGAATAAGAGTTTCCAATTTGTACATAGTAATTTCTACCAACCCAGTAATCTTTTAGGTATTCGAAGGCTTGATCTTCAATGCTGATGAGCCGTAGATCATTTAGTAGCAGTTCATGCACACCTGTATCAAAAGCAGCACTGAGATTGAGTAATATCAAAATACCACATTTATTTTCATCTATCATTTCCAGTATATCATTTACAACAGAGCAGATGGCTGTCTCCATAGAGTATAGTTTTCTGTAAGCTTGGTTGTCAGGCAGAGCTTCCATTACTTCTAAGTGACCGACTAGTTGTTCAAGAATTACGTATTCAAGCACTTTTGAAACAAAGGATATATTCGAAATAGGTCTATATGAGCTTAATTCCTTCTAGTCCAGAGCATTTTTCAGGACTGGTGTGACTAAAGCACTTTTCTTAGATTTGGGAAATTTACATTCATCAATGCTTGCATTTGCTATTTTCATTATTACTTCGGCAAGACTACTATGCATTTCAGGCAAAAGAAAAAAGTGTGTTTCTCGTAAATATCTGCCATACTAATTACTTGATCAGAATGGTACTTTGTCACAGCACTCTATAGACCTCCCCCTAATTTTCTATACTTTAATGCACCGGAAAATCTCGTTAATTAAGGCATTTACTTTTGTCATAATAAAGTCCAAGTCACGTGAATCGGGTAAGTAGGTGAAGCAATTCGAATGCATACACTCCTCCGCCCCTTCCCTCTCCTTTCCTCCCTCTGTCTAGACACTCATCCAATCCCTCCAGTAACCGTCTTTCCTAGTCTCTCCGGTGTCGCTTACTCTACCTTTTCTGTAACCTTTTACATTTGTTAATAACTGATAGAATTGATATGATGGATACTTGATATAATTCTTATTATCATTTCATGATATTGTTGTATTTCATCCAACTTGATGAACCTGCCCTGAGGGCTTCCTTCAACTTTCTAAAATAATGAAACACGTTTACCAAAGGCAGGGTTGATGGGCTTTACCCTCCTCGAAAGGTAGAGTAAATATAATCAAGTGTTATATAAGTTGACCGAAAATTTTTTACGGTGTATTTGCTCACTTTACCATTAACAATCATAATTTGGGTTTCTGCTATGGTTTGTGCCTAAGCAGTTTGTTGTCTCAGTGTTTGTTTTACTAAGGAGGTTTTCCCATCATATTCATGACTGGCATGTTAATTGACCCCAGTGAAATCAGAAATGTAGTTGCATTACGTCTCCATTCCATATACAGAAAGGAACAAGCTAACAATAAACTAAGAATTAGTTTTAACAGGTAGGAGATACTTCAGATATTAATGAATAAGTAAATCTTAATATTTATCCCATAATTTACTCCTTATATACAGTATACATATATATATATATACAAATACACACACACACACCCACACACACATATTTGTATATATATATATATACTATACATTCATATATATGTATATATATATTTATATACTGTATATATATACATATATATATATATATATATATGTATATATATATATATATATATATATTTATATATTCATATATATATATATATATATATATTTACACACGCACACACACACACATATATATATATATATACTGTATATATACATATATATATACATATACATATATATATATATATATATATGAGTGTGTGTGTGTGTGAGTGTAATTCTGAAATATCAATCCAACAAATTATGTAGTTTGTAAATTTTTCTTCATAGTTTTAAATACTATAATCATTTGTGTCACACCATAATTCTGTTTGTATTCTACAGCTTTTGGTTATTCCACACAAGCCTTTCAGGGAGAATAAAGCCCATCAATCCAGCCTTTGGTAAACGTGTTTCATAATGTAAACACAGTTAAAAAAAAGCCCTCCTTATACACCCTGATGAAATACAATAATATCATGAAATGTTAATAAGCATTATAACAAGGATCCAACATAGTAATTCTATCAGTCATTAACAAATGTAAAAGGTTACAGAAAAGGTAGAGTAAGCGACACCGGAGAAACTAGGAGAGGGGGTTACTGGAGGGATAAGATGAGTGTCTGGACAGAGGGAGGAAAGGAGAGGGGAGAGACGGGGGAGTGTACGCATTCGAATTGCTTCACCTACTTACCCGATTCACTTGACTTGGGCTTTATTATGACAAGAGTAAATGCCTTAATTAACGAGATTTGCCGGTGCATTAAAGTATAAAAAACTAGGGGGTGGTCAATAGGGTGCTGTGTCAAAGTACCATTCTGATCAAGTAATTAGTATGGCAGATATTTTTTGACTGAAATGCATAGTAGAAAAGTTTCTCTCCAATTACTTTAGATATGTGCATAGTATCAATCGTGCAGTTTGTTTTCTTTGCTCTCTTGATAATCCTGGGGATGTCATTTTGTGTTATGTTGTTGAATCTTATCAATTTTGTCTGTGTGCCAAGTGTATCATTAATCTGATGTTGAATATTCACAAAAGACCTGGTTATATTTTCAATTTCGTTTTTAAAGAATACTAGAAAATTATTTGCTAGTTCCTGGTCACTATATCCATCAGGTAGCTTCTTTTCTTTTACATTTCCCATTATACCATTTAGGAGATGATATAACGTATTTATGTCTGTTGCTGTTTCGAGGATCTGTCTCTTATAGTATTTACATTTTATCTTTTTAGTAGGTAGTTATATTGACACATAGCAGTTTGGTATTCTATCCATGTACTTTTAGTTTTCAACCAATTCCACTTTTTTTCTTTACGTTTTTTTCCCTCTTTTTTTCACTGAAGTCTCTCCATCAAACTAAGGAGATTATTCTTTTATAGTTATAGTCTTTTCCATTGGTAGGCGCATGGTATCATATTCACTTTTACTCACCTTATTATAAGAGGTCGTAAGACAGTTAACACACTTAGCTCCCTACAGACGTTGGTCATCATGATCACAGGGAACGTTGATAGTATCATTTATTTTCTTTGTAACTTCTTCAATAAATACGGTAGGAGAAAATTTTTTATCTATATTTAAATTTTATTTTCTTTACTATTGCATGTTTCTGAAGAGGTAGACTAAAGGTAATAAGTTTGTGCACTGAGGAGATAGTACATTTCTCTTCAACATTTATATCAGATACAATATCATTCATGTCATCACTCAAAACTAGGTCCAACGTATGCCCAGTTAAAGTAGTTGTACTGTCGACATTATTCACTCGTTGATATGATTCTAATAACTCACTAAATGCCAAAGCGTCGGGGTTTGATGAGCCATCCATCCAAAAATTAAAGTCTCCACAGATAACTAATTCGTTTTTCCTCATGATAATAATTTCAATGAGAGCACTGAATTCTTCAAAAAAGATACTAGTGTTTGTTCTCGGAGGTTTGTAGATTGTTACAAATGATATTTTTTTTTTCATTTCTAGATATTCAAAGCTTGTTACACTAGTTCTTTTTAACATTTTGAGATTTGAGTAACTTTAATGAATAATAGGTCTGACACCCCCACCAGACCTACCTTCTCTTGGTATGTGAAAGAAGGCATGTGTGGGGGGCGTCATTTCAGTTATCTTTGCCTTTTCCAAGTTATTTAGCCATGTTTCAGATAATGCTACTATATCTAAATATTTCTCGTTTATCAATTCTCGAATTTGAATAGTCTTATTATGTACAGATTGTATATTTACATAGCAACAGTTTATGATATAGTTAGTAACCATGATAAGTATTTTATGCAAGTCTTTTCAATTCCAAGTCGTAAGCTTTGCTGTCTCTAGAATTTACTATGTGGTCACTTAATTTGTTTAACTTTGCGCAGTTAATACATTTTGGCACTTGCGAATTACACCCCTTGGTTGAATGTTTTCCTGAAAATTTCCTGCAGACTTTATCATCATTCTTAGACTTGCAATCTTTTTCAAGATGTCCATACCTCTGACAGTGGTAGCAGGTGATCACATGGTACCTATCACGCATGTTATAAGTACCCCATGAATAGCTCTCCGAACTTCAGGATCACATTTCAGCACATAGTGGGTGGTCCCACCTGAATCATTTAATTCAGGACTACATTTATCTTCTTTTCTATATTTTGGATTTGGTCCAGGCAACGATTGATTTGAATCAAAGCATTTACTACATCATCTTCATCATTGTACACATTGCATATCATTATTTTTGGTTTTAGATTTACGATTTTTCTCGTTTCATTGTCAGCAACCAATGTCTGAATTTTCTTTGCCGCCTCTTCTCTGATCATATTATTCGCAAATTTTACAACATTTCCATTCGTAGTTGACCTCGTGTTGAGTATAGGAATTCCTTTAAGTGCTTGTTCAACCTCACGTTTTCTTTCAGTAATTTTAGTTGTATTTGTTGATTTAATTACCAACAGATTTTATTTTCCTTAACTTTGTCAGCAAATGTCAGTTTCTTCGGTTTTGGGTCCATCAATGTTTGAAGTGTTGCTTTAATTGATTCCATATTCATAGCAAAAAATATCAACTTTCTCAGTGAGGTTAGTAGTCTGGGTGGAATTTGCTGCGTGTGTGCTAAGGTCCACAACTTTGTTTTTCAAGTCAGCTATTTTCGTATCTTGTTCGCTCAAGACCTCTTCTCTCATATTCACATCTTACTTCAATTTTGATATATATAAATTGGCTTGTCTAGCTTCCTCTACGTAGAGTGGGCTTAACCAATCTAGGTTCTTTCGTTCATTTTCAGTGATGCCTGTCACTATATACACATATTTCTTATGATAGAATATATTACAGTCACATCCTATCCATTTTTTCCGGTCTCCCTCCGTGGTTTTACATATGAGGCAGAAATAATTAGGGACAAACATAGTGTACTGTTTCTTATCACTTAAGTTTCTCCATAAGCTTAACTAATACCTTTTCAATGATATTCTAATCGAGAAAACAAAGTTAAGAAAAAAGCTACACTACAGACGGTATAAATGGATACAACTAAAAGAATACTCGAAGAATTTAGAATACGACGAAACAGGGATCATAGAAACACAATTGGACTCTTTAGTAGAAAATATATAAAGAAAAAAGGGTAAAATGTATATAGCATGAAAAAATTATCAAATGGAACTCCACATCCCAAATGGTTCAACAGAGATATAGCCAATGCAACAAGGAGCAGACATGAAAAGTAAATCAATGGGTCCGCAGCCTCGAGTTCGTGAAATTACCGAGCACAAAAAAAAAAGTTAAGCAGTTTTGTACATAAGCTAGTTAGAAATGACAAGATCAATGACGAGAAAAGATTGGCTTTAGCTAGAAAAGAAAATATTGAAAAAAAAATCACTTGTTAACAGTAGAAACCAATAAAAAACCATTAGCCCATTAAGAGACTGGGAGGGTAATCTTATAACAAATGATTCCGAAAAAGCCGAAATGATGAATGCATATTTCACAACCATATTCTCTAGGGAAGAATTCACGACCCTTCCCGAAACGGCTATCAAATATGAAGGGCAGCAACCAATAAAAAGAATCACCTTTACAATGAAAGATGTCAAAAAGAAAATAAAGGAACTCAGTATGTCTAAAGCACCAGGTCCAAATGATATTAATCCAAGAGAAATTATAGCAATAGAAGAAGAGAATATCCCCACATTTTACAAAATGTTCCGAAAGACAGCCAACGAAAGAAAGGCACCACAAGGATTAAAACTAGGAAATGTTCCTCCAATCAACAAGAAGGGACCAAAGGAAGAACCTGGTAATTACTGACCTGTGTGTCATACTTCGGTGCGTTGCAGAAATTCTTAATCAATTATAGTATATTCAATAATAGATAATGTATACTGTTAAAAAAAACCTACTTTTGATTGGATATTCTCCGTAAAAATATACTGTTCTCAGCCGTACTTCGGTAAAATACAGGGGACCATAATTTCCATTTATTTTGTTATCATCTTTTACCTCAATATATCTGTTTTTAAAACGGAAAAAAATCTGGCATAAATGTTGTTAGGCACTTACCGTTTTCATTAATGCAAATTTTTATGGGTGTAGAGAAAAATATTCTGATAAACAACCAACATTGATTTAGACAAAAGAGATCCTGCATGACAAATCTGTTGGAGTATTTCCACAATATGTTTAGCATTATGACAAAAGCAGGATAATAGACATCATATACCTAGACTTTCAAAAGGATTTTGACAGTCTCTCGTAAATATTAATGGTTAGAATTAGAGTACTAGGGATCATTGACGAGCCGCCTGAATGAATCGTAGAATGGCTGCCAAACAGAAAACAGAGAGCTGTAATCAATGGAGGAGCCTCATAGAGGACAGCTATTACATGCAGAGGACCTCAAGGATCCATCCTTCTCCCATTGTTATTTCTGATTTACATTAAAGACATAGATTCCCGATTAACTAGTAAAATAGCCAAATTTTTCGACGATATTAAACTGGGCATAAATGCTGCGAACTCAGAGGACGCAGAAGCCTTAAGAGAGGATCCAATTAAATTAGGTAAATGGTCCGGAAAATGGCAAAGGCCTTCCAAGTGTAGGAAATGCATAGTTATGCGCATAGGTTATAGTTAGCTATTATTATCATTATTATTATTACTACTAGCCAAGCTACAGCCCTAGTTGGAAAAGCAAGATGCTATAAACCCAAGGGCTCCAATAGGGAAAAATATCCCAGTGAGAAAGGAAATAAGGAAATAAATAAATGATGAGATTAAATTAACAATATATCATTCTGAAAACAGTAACAGCGTCAAAACAGATATGACCTATGTAAACTATTAACAACGTTAAAAACAGATAAGTCATATATAAACTATAAAAAGACTAATGTCAGCCTAGTCAACATAAAAACATTTGCTCCAACTTTAACCTTTTGAAGATCTTCTGATTCTACCTACAAACAGATCACTCACTATTGGGTAATGAAATCGAAAATGTGGCATTTATTATTAGCAAAGATTTGAAGTTCCCCAAAACAGAACATAAAATCTGAAAAGAAATAAAAAAGATCAAATAGGTTAAATAAGAGACAATTCAAATTAAGGAACTAAAGACCATGTACTTCAGCTGTACACATCACTAATAAGACCCCATCTAGATTACGGAGTCTAATTCTGGGCTCCAAGTATTCAGAAGGATATAGACTGGAACCAGTACAAGCTAGGGCTACTAAACTAGTTCCAACACTAAGACAATTTGGATATAGACACAGGATGGAACATTTGAAATTTTTTGATCGACAAACTCGACCACTAAGAGGACAGTTAATAGTGGCATTCAAAATTCTTAAACAAATAACAAATGTATATTACAACAATATATTCACGTTTAGCACAAATTAGTCCAAAGGTAACGAATACAAATTGGAATTGAAAAGATACAACACCACTGACTGTGGTAATTTCTTTACATACAAAATAGAAAATACATGGTACAGAATTCCAGCGGATGTAGTAAACAGTAACTCGGTAAATAAGTTCAAGAAGTTAGACAAGATCATAAAAAGTCTCTAAACGTTTAAACCAAATCGCTCTACCCAAGAGCAAATGGAGTCTCTCTCTCTCTCTCTCTCTCTCTCTCTCTCTCTCAAGGCAGATTAGGATGGTACTATTCCAGCATTTAAAATAAAACTGTTCGGCACAGCAACTACCCCGTTATCGTGCGTGTTAATATTGCTATTCACAGTAAGCTATAATTGATTTAGTAAATTATAGATCAGTGATTTCACACACCGCTTATCTCAATTCGGGTAATTGCAAAATAACCTCTGCAATGATAGAGGTCGACGCTGAGTCAACGCTGAAATATTAAACCTATCATCATCTGTTATTGAAACGGAGTAATTCTAATGGTAATGAGAAGTGATTTCACCTCAATGTGATATTATTTGAGAACGAGGTCGTTGTTATTATGATAGGGTTGCTGAGAATAGACGTGTGGATAAGTTTTCTTCTCGAGGATTATTACAGCATTTAGAATCTTCGAGTCAGTTCCTCTTTAATCTATTATTATTATTATTATTATTATTATTATTATTATTATTATTATTATTATTATTATTATTATTATTATTATTATGATCATTATTTCAATAATATAATTTCATTGTAATTATCATCATTTCAAATAATTCTGATGATTTGCCACCTCAGGACAATAATCTCTTTAACTGAGGATAATCTGGTTCACAACCGAATATAAATATATGAATAAGAATCCCTCCAAAATTCCAAGTATGCTTTCGTTGTGATGTTTCATTTGAAAAGATCAGGTTTTTTCTTTCATTATATACATTAATAGTTTTATAGTGATGGTAAGAGGTTTTATTGGAGTGAGGGGCCTAGTGTTTTAATTCTGAATTCGTATTAGTCAACCTAGCCGCAGCATTTTGACAAGATACTGAAAAATTCTGTTCTCGCGAGTTAAAACTACTAAGCTTACCCCTCATTACCTTCTCCATATTTTTTTTCCTTTTGGTCGGCAAAGGAAAAAAAAAAACTTTCTTATTCGAAAAATTATATAAGATTTAATCTACAGGCTTCAGAAATCTCATGATATTTCTTGATAGATAAGAAACAAATTCATAATGATATACCTATATAAGTATTGTGAAAATATATCCAATTAATATTAGGTGATAATAATTTTCCTCGAAATTTTAAATATACTTTTACTGACAAAATAATGTTTTTCTAACTATCTATAAATAATCATGAAATAAGATGACAAATTAGTTGTTAATTTATACAGATGTAGTAGTCTTCTACATATTGAACGAGATTTGACCACTTAGTTGAGTTCATAGTTGAGGATTTTGGACACAACTACATGACTAAAAAGTTCATGCCTCAAAGACTTAAAAGAAAGGCAAATTAAATTATATTCACAATGTTGTTCTAAATATATTAACGTACAAAGTTTGTGATCCAGTAATTATGACTGATAAGTGAACAGAAGTAAGATTGAAATGTATTGGCTCATGCTCCAATGGCTGTGGAGAATTTACAAGGAAAGGGATGAATGTAAATAGAAAACACTCACGAATAACACAAAAAAAGTACATATAAACAATGACAAGATTCGGGAACGAGCCATATCTCATTAGATTAGAAAATGAATAGAAACAAAAGGAAAGTAGAATAATATATTCCTGTAACGTTAATGACCCATATTTTGCTGTGGCATTGTCGAAAACGGAGAAACAGTGAAACACGTTTAAGAATGATATAGCAGACAGTAATTATGAAACACGCCATTGCTTCATTCAACTTCAAAATGCCTCCTAATCAGACATTAAAGGTTAATTAATACAAAAATAACTCTAACTTCCATCAGCCAAACCGACGAGAGTATTTGACCAGTTGATAGAAAAATAAATGAGCCATTTGTCCTTCTGTCAACATTCCGTTTCATGGATCGTTCACTCGAGTCACTTGTATTACCCACATCAAGGTAATGTCAACAAGCGTTGTTCGTATTGCAGTCGTTGATAATTGGTACTGGTAATGGCTACAAACGGTAGTTTATATACATTAGTGGCTAGCACAGTCTCTCATTATAGCGTTAATTGGGGTAGGAGGAAATTAACCTTCATGTGTTTGACCTGGTTTGGTTTCAAACGGGAATCGCTGAGCCTAACTTTTCGTGCTTATGCGTCGTATTATTGTTAGAATAAAAAATAACGGTAACTTAGCTGTGTTATTACAAATTAAATGAGCGTTATTCCTAGGCATTCAGTTAGGATTGGTACAAAATCTAAATTTTCGATCAATTCATACATGTAGCCCCGTCTTTCACTATAGTCATATAATGAAGGCATCATCATACCAATATTCGCATTAGATTTAGCAATATTACATCATTGTATAAAAACGATAAATTAGTATAATACTATTAAGACTTATAGGATTCATGTATTTCCTGGAAACTACGCCAGATAAAGATACTTTCGATAACCGCGAGCAACCGATTACGTAATAGCCCAAATCCTATCTAACATACGGTGAAAAAATATGCCTAGGCTACAGGTGAGTGAAGGCTACCACTACCTAATAGGGCCTACGGTCCCGGAAGAGGTGGTCAGGTCATGTTAAGATGCAAATAAGAACACACATTATTGCTGCATGTTCCGTGTGAGAATAAAATGGAGCTTTCTAGGTGTGAAAGCCATACAAGGAAAGTTCCCCCAAAAGGATGAAAATAGTGGACAACGCTGGAAATACGACGCTTTTTTTTTGTTCTCCCATTTATATGGCTATATATACAGGGCCGGATTTAGAAATTATGGGCCCGGGCCACTTATGTTTAGGGAGGCCCTCTCCTCATAAAGATATTGAATCATATATGAAGAATAAACTTTGACTAATTTCCAAAGGAGGGAATAGGTAATGTGAGATTTTGGAATAAAGTTTTTGTTTCAATTATTAAAATTACATAGACTAAAAACAACTTTGGCCATATCATTTCCAAAATTACTATAAGAATTCGTAATCAATACGCTACATGACCTTTCTCCTGAACAAATAGTAACCATCATACTAATATGTATTTTAATTGTTACATTATCATTTGGAAACTTATCAGCCCTTCATCGTGTATCCAAATTGCCTGTTGGGATTTAGTGACACATGATCTAGGCTTGGCAAAAGTTGCAAACACACTACTGTCATTGAAGTCTTTGGAAAAAGCACTGACAAATTCCTCAAGCTCTGTTTTTATCTCAGCACCAGATAAAGTACAAAAATTTACCACTACTTTCAATCTGTAATACACAGATTGGTATGCTACCCTCTGTTGTTGCAAGGCAACAAACCATTGATCTTGAACAGTGATTCTTAACCTGTGTTCTATTAAAGCCCAGGAGTTCGGTGAGGCAGTCTCTGAAAGCCAACAGCAAAATTCAAATAGCTTTGAAATAAGTATTCAATATATTTCTGTTTTGTGTGAAGTTCATATTTTGTTCTTTGAACACAGTGGTTCTGTGTGCAAATGATACATGGATCCTATAGTGCACTAATACAAGATATACCTGTTTTGAATTTGAATTATATTCTGATACATTTAGGCGTAACTTTATTTTTCTTTTCCTCTTTATTTCCTATACTTATGTTATATATATACATATATATATATATATATATATATATATATATATATATATATATATATATATATATATATTTATATATATATATATATATATATATATATATATATATATATATATATATTTCCAACTATGAAGCTTTGGATGAGTATACATATGTCACCTGCTGGTTTCAGTGCCTCCAACAAGGTTAAGAACCACTGATCTAAAATGATATAATTTTCACAGGTGAATTTTTCTTTGGGGGAAAATCTACTTCCTCTGAGGCTGAAGTTGTATTTGTATCATATCGTTCATTTCCCTTTCTTCGCCATTCTTTAGTTGATTTGTATTCTGTGTTGCTACATAAATTCTTGGCCTCTAGCTCCAGCTCTTCATACCTTTCTTTAAGTGATTCAAAAAACTTTTCTAGAGAATCAATAAGATCAAACACTTTTTTTTCAGGTCAACATCAATGACTTGGAAAGCTTCACTCGTTTTGTTGAACCATACACGTATTGTATTCTAGATCTTGGGCTTCAAAGCTGTCTCAAGACTGTTCATTTTGTTTCCCAGTACTTGAGCTTCATGTCTTATATTAGATGTATGCTTCAAGTAATTTTCAATATCTTTTAGAGCATTTAATGTAGAGTTGTATCCATCGACAAGGGTTTCAATTGCATCAGCTCTTGCTGACCAACGAGTGTCTGAGACTTCAAAGTTAGTGTACTCGTATCTTTCCAGAAAAAAAAGAAACTTCAATAGATTTCCCCATTGTTGTGTAGATGCAGATAAAAAAAAGTGTATAAACTGTGTGAAGCCAAAATGGCTAACTGCTCCCCCACAGCAAGAGGTTGCTGCCTGTCCTTTAAGATTGAACCGAGTGAGTAGCACAAAGAATATAAATTGCTGCTGAGTCTATATTTTGAGTTTATGTGTGTGTGTGTATATATATATATATATATATATATATATATATATATATATATATATATATATATATATATATATATATATATATATATATATATATATATATATATATATATATATTATGTATGCATGTATGTTACAGTGGATTTTTTCCCTTGGGGAGGTGGTACTAAAAATATTATTTTTCCTTACCTTCCATCCACTTGGATGTTAATGAAACAAGTGTCGAGAATATCTCGTGATTTCTGGAGGTCTCTAATACGACCACTGATCAAACCCAGTGTTTTTACCCTTTTGATTTCTTCTATGATTTAATTAAAACAAGTTTTGATGGTAAGCTTGTAATCACAATGAAAATAAGCCGGCGTAAAAAAAAATTATATTCAAAATTTTCTCCTTGCCAATTATGCATATACCTTTGCACTGTAAAGTTAATTGATTCACATGATATCCTTTGAACAAATACGACAGGGTACTCTGCCTCGGAATTGAAAACCTCCACTCGTCCAACTATTTAGATAAGATAAAGCTTTGCCTTTCATATTCCCATTGATATTCGGGACCCGTTTGATGCTGGAAGGGAATTGATATATTTCCAAGTATTTCAGAGACACTTCAATTTAATAATATTAATATATTGTACTATTTGAATATTCTTGGATAAAACTATATGATTACCATATATAAAATAGGAAATTAATTTCATTGATATTTCCCTAAAGTATTTGTGTAATGGTTACTGCAGAACTTACATTGTAGTGGCTATGACTGTTCGTGAATTGATTGAATGAGAGTAAAAACTTCATCAATAACTTTCTGTCGGCTTTTCCCCTATTCTGAAGAATGGAAAAAAAAAAAATCTTACGTGGAAATCTGTATACCGATTCCATGCTTGGAAATATTACGGTGACTTATAATCCTGACATTTCTGACATTGTTAGTTTAAATAATTATGACAACTATACAGTAAAAAAATCAATGCAATAATCTGGAAAAAAAACTATAGCATAGCTTCCACCTAACTTTTTTGCAGTTGCTGGCTCATATCTTGGTACTGTTTTTTTCTGGTACCTTATACCAGTACAGAAGGCCTCATAGTTATAACACAAATGAATTATATCATTCCCTGAATGAACAATTGTCGATCATTATAATATAACTATTAAAAACTTGAAATACTTGCCTTCTACCCATTAAAGAATTCCTCGTAATGTTTGTTCTTGCTTCATATCGTCCTTCCATCCCTTTCTCTTCGTACTCTATTAGCATGGTAACTTGAGCAACTCATTCATGCTGTCAAAACTGATGCTTTAACCATGATAAATACTACTCCTCAGTTCCTGATCACGTTCTTTAATCCGTTCCTCTTTACGTTAATATCTATGAACAAGAACATTTGGATACTGGAATTCCTAGCACTACTCGCTCTAAGAAAGTGCACTCTGTCACATCCTTACTGGTGGCTAGATCCTGTATGACACCCTGCCCTCCACCTCTCTCTTCTCTTCCTACACTAGCACTTTCGTTACTCGCCGAGCAATAAGGGTGTGGTAAAGGGCACTTCCTCAGAGCGAGGTGGGCCAGTAATTTCTGTGTCCAGCTGTACATACATTCATACATATAAATACATTTCAACTTCCCTATCTCCAAGATGCAGAGTATCTAAGGATCTGATAATGTCGAAGGATTCTTAAATAAGAATTTAGGCGGATCCATCATTCAGGAGGTCAAATAACAAATACAGCACAATATTCTAGAACAGAAAAGTTGACGAAGTTTGTATCATTCAAATACAGTATTATGAATACGGAACAATGTTCTGGTATTGCACACAATAGTTGAGCTTACATTATGCTTAGTTAAGGCTTCACTCCTAATATTACCCTAGAATATTGCATCTAATTTTTGCAGCGTAAATGTCCCAATACGAAATTTAATAAGTTAAGTTATTTCCTTTTTTTATTTCAATTCATTTACAGAAGAAGATAATTAGGAAAAGCACTGGAAATGCCAATAACTACTTTATTCCAAACACCCGACATGTTTTCCATGAGATACTGAAAACATGTTTCTGGAAAAATTTCTCGTAGTTTAGCAAATACTACGAGATGTTTCATTTTGCAATGATATGGAAATAGTTCTCAGCTCAGCTCCCACACTAAAAGGACCTCTCTGATAGCTCAGAAATCGGCTTACCCGGCACAGGGGACACAAAGTCTTCCCTGCCTGGCTTACCCGGCATAGAGGACACCAGTTCCCTGTCGGATTAGCGCCAACTCTCAGCACCATGTCTGAGTACTATCTAGGTGCTTGGGTGTGAGGCCACCTGTATAAGGACATACCACCCTGTGAGGACAACACCGATGGAAAGTGCCAATGTTGAAAAGCAATAAGTACATCCATCACAGACACCACATGTGTTATGAATTAGAGTTTGATTGCTGTCACTTTCTAAACTTAAGCAAACATCCCAGCCCCCATCTGCCCGAATGCAACTGCCCCTATTGCAGGCTTATTTAAGACCGAGTGAAAAAGTTTTGCAATTAGCATGGGCCTTGTAGCCTCTTGGTTATAGAGCAAAAAAGAGCCAAGAGACATAGAGCTAGACCATCTTCTGCTACTCCCAGTGATCCTCTCTTGACTTCCACCCCTATGCATGTGGACTCCCTTCTGCAAAGAAGACAAGAGCTGAACCTCCTGAGTCTAAAATGCCACCGGCCACTCCAGCTACTACTGTCTCTCTAAGGCCCAACTCTTAGCAGCTCCCTGTAGCACCTACCTACTCCCAAGCAACTGAAGGGCCTCATACTATTAAGGAAAGACTTCTGGACCCACCTGCTGAAATACCACCAGCTAACATCCCTACCCAGGCTTCCCCTCCAGTGGCCACTACACTGTCCACTACTCAAAAACCAAATGAGGTCATATCAGCCATGGAACTGGGAACTTCCACCGACACTCAGGCACCTTAACTGGCAGTCACATCTGCCAGATTGCAACTGCACCAGGTGCTTGACTCAGCTGCTTACTGAGGCCACTGCCTCTCTCACCACCACTGTAGAACCTGCTCCTAAACAGCTGGCAATATTTAAATTACCAGCTGTTGAAGGTGCAACTTCCTATGCAGCAGTAGCTGCTATTGCAACTTCCAACCCAGGAATCAGGATAACTGCCAGAGCCAATCTCAAGGGTGATATGATTATCACCCCAAAGGACCAGGATAGTGCCAGCGTTCTTAAGAGAGAAACCTCCCTAGTCTATCTTGATCCAGCAAAGAAATTGAGGAAGGCAGTTGTCTGCAACTTCCCCACCAACATGTCACTGACCTTCATCACAAATTGCAATAATGTTGCCAATGCTGAATGTCGCCTGAGCAGCCACAAGCAGCCCACCAGGAGAATCACAGTTACCTGGACCTTGGACTATGGGAAATCTTCCTCATAAAGGACTTTGAAAGAAAACCATAACGCAGTTTCAGCTGCCAACGATTCAGCCCCCACAAGGAAGACTGCAAAAGCCCTACGGTCTGTGGAGTCTGCAGCCACCATCACGCAACTCAAATATGCATCGATACCCACAAGAATGGGTTGGAGACCCAGCCAAAGTGCCCCAAGTGTGCTTGATCTCACCATGCCTGGAACAGGAGCTGTCCAGAATTACTTAAGGCATTAGCAACACTACTGACCGTCCCACCTACGTCTACAGCAGCGGCACCACAGCAGCCACCAAAGCCCCAAAGGGCTCCATGTTCCAGACCTTCACATCGTCCATCCACTTATCTTGACCCACTCGCTGCTACTCCTGCCACTGCCCTTACACCTGTCACCAATCTTACCCCAGTCACCAATCCTATTCCTAATCCTAGCCAGATTCCTCCTCCTACCCATTCAGCCTACACCCTCATCTCCCAAGTTGAGTCCTTGCCCCTTGAAAAGCTGATCTGCTTGATCTTCCAGCTTTTAGTTAAAGCCTGCTCCCTTGTTCAGACTCCCTCCAACATTATTTAATCCCACCTCTCTCCCCTAGGATCGACCCACCTTAGGCAGGATAAGCCTTCATGCTTAGAACTGGTCCTTTTCTCTACTACTCATGATCCTTCCCTCCTCTTCTACTTACTGGGACTTGTTGCTATAATCACTTTTTCTACCACTAAAACCTTTCCTTTAGGCTCGTGTTGGTCCTGATTTTAGGGACCTCCCAACGGCTATGTTCTTGGGGCCGAGCAACTGCACATCCCTCTCTACAGTTATGCTCTTTGGGCTGAGCAACTTCACGTCCTTTCTGAGGGCTTGTCTAGGTTGAGTGTGCTCTTGAGCAATCTGATTCTTCTTGCATATGTGTCTAACAACTTTGAAAAATAACATTGCTCTGGGCAGAGCACTAATCTTGTGCAGACTCTCATGAGTTGAGATCTGGTAAGACCCTGATCACTCCGGTTGGGTCTTCCACCCTTGGGGGCTATGACTTATTGTCTATGAGCGCCCGTCCGGAAACAATGTCCGGGCAATCTGGATGTGTGTGTGTATGCAAATTCCTGTGTGGTGAAAGGTTTCGCGAAAAATATTGTTTGATGTATATCTTCCTATTCAACTGTTTTCCAATTACATGTAAACATCAATCAATGTAAATCATTAAGGTCTCTCAAAGTATTGGGAATTTTTCTGGACGTAGAGGGCGTAAACATTCTGGGGTTGGCTGGGAGATTTGTTTACGCGGGACATCGTGACTAAGACTTCTGAGTCATAAATTCTGATTTTAAAAACAAACCATACTCGGAAACTGTTAACCTTAAATCTAGATAAAAAAAACTTTATTTCCTATGTATGAAGTTCAAGAAAATCCTTTATGCCTAAGGATGTTTTAATACTTGAAAACTATGAAGATTTAAGAGAAAACTTTCATAGACGAATAAAAAAAAATGGAGTGATCCTATAAAAAAGAAAAATATTAGGACGGTTACCATTGTATTAAGAAACAGTATGATGTTTTTATAATTTGATAATGTTTTGAGCCACGGAAAATGGAATAACACTGAGGTGTTCAAAGCTAGGTTTTCATACGAAAGTTTGTTCAAATCTTGATGAAAAGGGAAATAGGATATATAAAATAGTGCTCGAGTATTGAACAAGGAGACCATAAGATAAAATCTTAGTATAGCTTCTAAAGCATAACAACTTTTTTCAATTATTACAATAAGAATAATACATGAATAAGACATTTACATCAGAACGAATTTGCTATATATCGTAAGTTCTACATTTTTATACCAATTTCAGACAATGAAAATATTGATAGTTATAAGAATTTCAAAAGCTGAGAATATGTATGATAGAATAAAGAATAATTCACTGGGAAAAACGATGAAATCTTATGTCAAAGATTTTATTTCTTACAGGTATTAACCTCTATGAAGCGACACCTACACAGCTACCTAATCCGTTTGAACATACAATGTGATGTTCTTCTGAAGGAAACTGTCAAGTGATACAAAGGATATTCTGCGAATTAATTTTATTGAAGAAAATCTCTCTCTCTCTCTCTCTCTCTCTCTCTCTCTCTCTCTCTCTCTCTCTCTCTCTCTCTCTCATATTATATCGTTTATAAACACAGATAATTGATAATTTCCCTCGTCCTGTATGCGGAGGCACTAAATTCCTGACGTTAAGGCATCCTGAATTAATTCAGCTTTTGCAGAATAAGCGCAAATCAATTAATTATTTTGAGACAAGGTCATCTGATCGTGCTTTAAGGCTACAGAAGAAGACTGTTTTACCTAAATTACCTCTATATTAAAAAAAAATCGCTTATTTTACTCTGTGAGACCCACTTTTCAATCCTATTCTACTTAAACGAAAGAGAGGTTTGGCTGATTCAGCATATCGTCCACTTTGCCTTGCCTTGGAGAGAGACGTATATCTATAATGAAGCCCAAATGAAATCCATTACAGGAATCTAGCTCACAGAGGCTCACTTAACTGAACGGCCGGACACATCCAATCAAGATCTGCGTAATATGCAAGAGGCCTGATGTGCCCGGGCTTCCCTGCCTTAATGATATTACGTCAAAGGAATCGTAATATATACAGGAGCTGCGCCGACTAACAGATACAAAATTTTGTTTTGAAATAGTAATCTCTCTCTCTCTCTCTCTCTCTCTCTCTCTCTCTCTCTCTCTCTCTCTCTCTCTCTCTCTCTCTCTCTCTCTCTCTCTCGTCGACTTCAGTGAATAATTCTTATTATCAGTATAAATCGTTATCAATTTGTCTTTTGGTTTCACAATCATCATTCCAATGCTCCTTTGGCTTTTAAAAGGACGATACATGATATTAATCTCCATTGCTTTATTATTTATATTTGATATCATAATCCTAGGAAGTTTGTAAATTATTATAATTTGATCAAGAGTTTCACGAAACATTTTGAGCGTTCTTGCCTACGGTCCCGATGGAAATTCTTCAACTAGTTAGTGTTTCTTCTATTTTCCTTCTTAGGGCCAATTCAAGTTATCGACCTCATCCCGTTACTTATTTCTTTATATAAAGGTGTTCCTGCTGTCCCTTTTTTAATTACCGACCCTTCCTAAAGGTGTCTGTTTTAATATTCGTTTCTCTTATGATATTTCTATCCCATTTTTCTTTATTTTCTGTCAACATATATTTCCTCATCATTCATTATCACCAGATAAGTGTAGCATGGTGCAATACATTCCTTATTCAATTCAGATCCGAAAAATATTGATAAATCTGAAGAGATTTTATTCACTAATTCTGAAAAGTGAATGAAAAGGGACATCAGATCGAGACATAAGAAGGAAGATATCCATTTAATAGTAAACTGGCCTCCGTTTTGCCTGTCTTTGTCAGTGATACGTTTCAGACTGCTATGAATAATATCTAAATGAAATTGAACTGACAAAAATCCACTGAAGAGGGTCCTCAAGACTCGTGAAGCGTAGATTATTTCAACGTGGTCTACAAACTGAATTGAACGTGAACAATTCTAACTTAGGTATTTTACACAACGAGAGTTTTGCAAAAAAAAAAAAAAGAAAAAAAAATCATCATTTATTTTAAGAAATATTTAAGATTATAGACAAGCTTAAAACCAATAAAAAATCTACCATATCCTATGACATTCTGATATACCCTAATCAGTGTAGATGTCACTATATATATATATATATATATATATATATATATATATATATATATATATATATATATATATATATATATATATATATATATATATATATATATATAAATATATATATATATATATATATATATATATATATATATATATATATGCTGTACATATATATATATATATATATATATATATATATATATATATATATATATATATATATATATATATATATATATACATATATATGTATATACATATACATATATATGCATATATATATATATATATATATATATATGCATATATATATGCATATATATATATATATATATATATATATATATATATATATATATATATATATATATATATATATATATATATGCAAGGTCAAAGACGTAGTTTTTAAAGACATGTCTTTTATTCCATCCATATCCTTATTTTCCACACCACCGCCGTCTCCGTCTCCATCCTCCAATTGTTGATTACAGAGCCCCCTTACCCACTCAACCATCCTACAGATATGTATTCCTCAATGTCACCCTCCAATTTTTTCTCTCGAATTCTTCTTTCGTTGCCACCACTTCAAAGCCTCCCTCCTTTCCCATCTACATATTCACAGACAATATGGATGAAGTTCAAGCTTCTTTTAGTGTGCCTCTAATACGACTGTTAGGGGAGAGCACAAGGCCCTAATTGACTTTATCAAAGTCAATGAATGATTGAAAAGAAGCCAAGAGAAGGAGAACATAGGATATGGGGGAGGAAGTCGGTCAAGGGAGCTCTGGTGACAAAAGACGAGTAAATTGTTGTAAAAGTAAAATAAGAAAAAAAATTAAAAGGATTAGAACCAAGATGATATGTGAGTTGTTGTGAAGGATGAGACTACAGAATACTGTTAACGGAATATTCGAGCGAAGGCATGTTCTTTAGTCCTCCATCCACATACTTGATATATATATATATATATATATATATATATATATATATATATATATATATATATATATATATATATGTATATATATATATATATATATATATATATATATATATATATATATAAAACGGATTTTGAGTGAAACGAAAAATCTATTTTTGGGTGAGATGGCCATGACGTCCTGATGGAAGGTTCATTCAGTAGCCTCGTGAGGGTATATATGACTACAGTAGATATTCCCAGAGAATTAAACTAAAGGTTTCACAGAATTCTAACTTCTGGCACGAGTACCCTAAAGGTTTCCCTTTAGGATATCGTATATCAACAGGGGACGTATGCTTGACACACCACATGGGTATCTGCACCCCACATAGCTTTTACGCTTCGAGGGGGATAAGGTGGCAAGTTATAGGAGGAGCCGTTTGCAAAGTTATCCTCCTGCGTTACTGTTACTGTACCTCGTGATGTAAACAAACGGCAGCCATAGCTGTCCGCCAACTTGACTGACGTCACATCCGCCCGCTTCATTCCTAATCTTGTAGCGTTTCCTGCCAGTTGTGTTTTTCCCAATGTTTGCTATTTTCAGCATTATGTCGCAATCTTCAGCCTCCCCTTAATATATATATATATATATATATATATATATATATATATATATATATATATATATATATATATATATATATATATATATATATATATATATTCTTATGAATCATGTCTAGCGTAGAGTAAACACAGTATTTTATTAATGATCTTATTTAGATTTTATTTGTGCATTGAAGAGAGGATAGCCAGCTCTTAAGATGAGTTCACGTGTAGATTCAAGTTTATTATATAAATTACGTAAGACTTTTATCGTTAATTTCATTGTATTCTTTATTCAAGTAAGTATATGTAAATTTACGTTATTTTTAAGAGTTAACTTTTTTATTTCACATAATTTTGTTACGAAGTCTTACGATAAGATAGGAACAAGAGCTTATGTAATGTTCTTTTATATTTTTATGAGGTATTATGTCATGTTCGTGAGAGAATACGCAATATGTCATGTGCTTCTGAAAATTTGTGAAAAACCTAGTGATAGGATGTTATCTTTTTCTATTTTTATTTTGGGGACAAAGGGTGGGTGGAGCTTGATGACTGAGAAAGTCATCTGGCTTTGCGTGAGTACTTGTTTGAGAGAGTAATATTTGGTAACTCAGATGCCATAGCCCAGCCCCTACACTTACCAGATCATTGGGAAGTTTCTGGAAGTAGCTAAGTTTCATATATAAAGGCGACCCTAAAGTGAATAGATAGATAGAGAATTCCAGCCTTAAGACAGCCATCTCCTCATCTCTCTCAATCACGCACTCAGTGTTCAGTGAAATACCGAAGTTTTGTTGTGACGAGTTTTTGTAATCATAGTGAGTACTTATAAAAATTCTCCTAGAGGTTTGTAAACGGCCCTGTAGGAAGGTGATAGGTTCTTGTGTTGTGATCTGGTTATCTATTATCATCCAGCATGAAACCTAAATATTGTATTCAGATTTGATTTCAAATGAAACAAGTGATTGTATAATTTTCATAAGTATTCCTTTTGTCTTAGTCCAATGTTTATTCAGATTGAATATTTAAAGTCAAGTAATTATATAATTTTCAGATTGTTACATTTTTGCCTTAATCTAAGTTTTGTTCAGACTCAATATTTCGAGTAATTTATTTGAATTACTGTACGTAAATTCTTCCAAAGTGTTGTAATTTATATAGAATATGTCTATTTATGTAAAGAGTGTATTATTTCAATCATCAGTGTTCAATACATATTCGCTCATATCCTGTTAAGGAGTTTGTTCGAATAATTCTCAAGAATGATTACTCAGTTTTGTTTTGAGTGTACTTAAGAGACCTTTGGATATTCAGTGTTTTATATATTGCGGTTTGGGAGTTGTATAATTGTCTCAGAGTTCTGTTATTAATACTTTTTCAAGTGTAACAGATAAAATGTAAAAGCAAACAGATGTGTTTGGAATTTGAGAGATTGTATAGCTTGCCATTCGTAATATATATATTTCATTATAATTATTGGTTCCCAGACACGAACCATGTTATGTAATATATTTTTGGTGCCAAGACTTAGGAGCCATCATCGGATAATATATTCTTTGTGCCCAGACCTTTGGGATCGAGCAAGTCTTTTTTTTGAATATTGGTAATAATAAGGCTGTTTTAATTAAAGGTTTTAAACAAGTCAGTGTTGATAGGATTTTGTGTATTGTTTAGATATATTTTTGGAAAAGAATTTAATGTTGTTAAATTACAAGATCTCACAGTTTAATATCCAAGAATTATCAGAAGCTAATGTAACTAGAGCTCAGTGGCTCTATCTTAATTACATGTAGTGGCCTTGCAACGAGTGGGATGATTAAAGCCCAAATCAAATGTCTAGCCTTAGAAACGTTGATAAATTTTGGAAAGTTGTCTGAAGAAAATATTGTAGCAGCTTGTGAACTGTTGGAGTAGGCTGAGGAAGAATTTTTAGCGAAGCAAGGACCAATTGACCCACAAACTGAAGGCATGAAAGCAGTTAGGGAGGTAGAGGCTGAGATTTGACAAATTGCGGTGGAGGAGAATTTGCTTAAGTTGAAGATGATGGCAGAATGAGAAGAAGGGCAGAGAAGACGGAAAAAAATGGAAGCGAGACGAAAAGAAGAATAGAGAGAAGAAAAACAATGTACGAATGAAATGGAAGCAGGACGGGAAGAAAGACAGGTAAAAGAAGCCCGACATGCGAAGGAAATGGAAGCAAGACGGGAAGAAGCCCAAGACATCGTAAGACATTCGAGGAGAATGGAAGAAAAGGAGAAGGAGGAGGCAAGAGATACTGCATGGGATGCACGGGAGTTGGAGCTGTTGAACGCCCATACACAGACAACAATGCAGACAGAAGCGGTCCCAGCTTAGCATAATCCAGTGTTTAATGTGTCGGAAGCCCAGAGGCTAATTCCAAAGTTCACAGAGGAGCCTACAGATGAGTTCTTTGATCATTTGAAACGGTTGCATCGACAATGAAATGGCCAAAGATAAATGGTCTGTGTTATTGCAGAGTTTGCTCTTTGGGAAGGGCTGCATTGCTTACCTATCCCTATCTCAGGATCAGAGGAAGGAGTATCAAGAAGTGAAGAGAAGCGTGCTGCAAGTATATCATATGATCCCTGAATATTTTAATGAAAGATTTCGAAGTTTGAGAAAGGACATGGAAATTATTTTCCTGGGTTATGCTTATCAGGTACGACGATGTTGTAAAAGAGGGATAAAGGCTGCTAGGGTGAGGGAGATGGCTGATTTGGAAGAGTTGATAATACTAGAGCAGTATCTACGAAGAATTCCTGAACACATTCGAACGTACTTGAGATAGAGAGATGTAAAGGAACTTGATAAAGCTGTTCCAGTGAGTGAAGATTATAATATTATCAGTCATAAAACCGCCTCAGTCATGAAGTTTCAACCGGCGTCCCCATTAAGTGTCAAGTATTTGCCAAACCATGGAAACCAGTTCAGTAATAATTACTTGAACAAGCTCAACAATTACAGTGGAAGTAGCACTGGTACTGTCCTTAAGCAGAATGCGAAAGTACCACAGCAACAAATGTCGAATCGTCCTTTTTTAAGTATCGTGAAAAACTTGCAAAAGGTTCTTATTGTCTGTTTTAAGTGTGGCAAGAGAGGCTATATCGGTAAGGAATGTTGGTCAAACCAACCGAAAGTAGTCGCCCAAGTAATTAAGGATAATTCGACTCACAGAATGCAAAAACGAAGAAGCAATCGGGAAACTACGAAGAGGAAAATAAACCAGCCAACGTTTACACGACGAACAAGACGAACCCAAACAGCGTGAATGCCTTTAAACCATATATTAATGAAGGTATGTTAGCAGCAATAAAATGGAGTGAGCGAACCCCGGTCAGGATATTGCGCGACACAGGTTGCAACCATAGTGTAGTATTATGAGGAGCACACCTGTTGGTGGAACAGTCTCTCACAGGGGACTCAGTTATTTTGAAGGGAATAGGAGGGGAGAAGGTTACCCCTATTTGCCGATTGAAACTATCATGCGAGTTGGTGACAGGTAATTTTGACTTTATGGTAAAGGATTCATTGGTTATCGAAGGAGTAGACATACTGCTGGGTAATGAGGTTGGTGGAGCGCCATTTGTGCCTTGTCCCATTGTAATGGAGAAACCATTGAAGTATATTCCTAGAACTGAACTCGAGAAGGACTATCCGTATCTGTTTTCTAGTTGTGTTACCACTAGGAATATGATGAAGAAAGTGGCTGAAAAAAGAAGAAAAAGAATTCAAAGGAGCAATGAACTTGGAGGATTTGTTTTACGAAGAAATGGATTCCCTTGATGGTACGCAAGAAGAGAACTCCCAAGTAGGCCCGAGCGAAGAGGAATGACAGACAATAGGATAAAGAAGAAAAGGACTTGGAAGAAATAGAAAATTCAGCATTGGAAGTAGGACAAGTGAGTAGGAAAAGGCTGATAGGATTGCAACGGAAGGATGCAACGTTAATAGAGGTATTGTATCGTGTGGTGGACAAGACGTAGGTACAGCAGTCTCCGACCTATCATTATCTTAAGGATTAGTTGCTATGAAGAAGCATAGACCCACCGATATCCCTGGAAATGCCGAATGGAGAATATATCGTCAAATATTAACTCTCGCACCGTTGAGAAGTCAGGTGAACCGGGTAGCGCACAAGGGATATGGAAGACAAAGGAGAAGATAAAGAAACACCTTTTCTAGCCTTGCATGCATAAGGACGTGAGCCAGTTTTGCCATGCATGTTACGTATGTCAGATGGCTGGAAAGCCGAGTGAGTACATTAAGAAAGATCCCTTACACCCAATAGAAGTACGAGGATAACCCTTCAGCAAGATCATGATCGACATTGTGGGACCTTTACCAAGGACGAAAAAAGGTCACGAATATATGTTAACCTTGATGTGTCTAGTAATGAGATACCCAGAAGCCATGCTCGTTAAGATCATCAGTGCCAAAAGGATCTCCGAGAAGTTACTAGACTTTATTACTAAGTTTGGTATGCCATAAATCGTTCAAAGTGACCAAGGGACGAATTTTACGTCAAAATTGTTTCAGGGTGTAATGAAACTGTTGAATGTAAAAACACAACTATTAACTACTTATCATCCGGAGACCCAAGGTGCATTAGAGAGGTTTCTTCAGACTTTAAAAAGTATGTTAACAATTTTCTGCAACGAAACCGAGAATGAATGGGACATCGGACTACCGTTGATATTATTTGAGATATGTAATGCTTATCAAGAAAGCATGGGATATAGCCCGAATTAAATGGTATTTGGACGAGAAGTACGAGGACCAATTAAAGTGTTAGCAGAAAGATAGAATGACCGTGAGGTAAAGGAAGGAGAATATGTGAAGAATTTCAGGTAAAGAGTCCACGAGTTAAGGAAATTTTCCCTAGAAGGCATGAAGACAATGAGGCAAAGACAGATGAAGAAAAGATTTGGTATGAAGAATATGAACACATAGTTTCCGGTAGGACAGCAGGTCTTGGTATACGTATTGGTAAGAAGATATCCCTCTCACCAACGAGTTCCAGGAACCATTCCTGATTTTGGAGGAGAGGTTTGACAGGACCTGCGTTATCGAGATATCAGGAAAAAGGATAATCTAAAGATGACCATATTAACTTCAAAACCAGTACTTCAAGTACCGGCTCTCAACATGAAATTCCTTATCCAAGTGGATATGTCAGATAACAGAATTGGAGCTTTCTTATTGCAAGAATATAAGAGAGGAATTTTTCATCCTGTGTGTTTCATATCATCAAAGCTAAAGAAGCAGTAACGAGCCTAATCAACAGTTGAAAAGGAACTTTTGGCGTTAGTTACCGCAATAAGGATAGGTTGGAATTTACGAAAATCGACCACAGAATGAGATTACATTGTACTCGGATCATACTCCTAAAACTTTTGTTAATAAGATGAAAAATAATAATCAAAGGTTAACTAGGTAGTCATTATGTTTGCCACCGTATTGTATTAATGTAAAGCATATATCAGGTAAAGATAACGTGGTTGGAGATTATTTATCTCTGGCTGAATCGGTGGATTCAGGCCCAGAATAAATAATCTTTATGTGGGGACTATCTTACGAAGTTGGTATTCAGGAAAGTAGAATATTTTATTTCACAAATTTAATTTTTGTATTTAAGAGATGTATATCCAGCTCGTAAGGTGAATCCCACTCACGTAAGTTTAAATAATATATGTAAATTGTATAAGACTTTTGTCATTCCTTTGATTATATTTTCAGTCAGTTCCACATATGTAAATTTACCTTATTTTAAGAATTAAATTCTCATTTCATGCAGTTTTGTTACGAAATCTGGTGTAAATTTGGAAAAACGTATGCTGTATGACACAAACGCTAGGGGTTGCATCTTGTTTCCACGTGGTTGGAAGAGGCATGAAATTTCTAAACTAAAGTTTATTCTTAATTTCAGTGTTACGAGGGGAGGTGGGCAGAGTTAGCTGAGAGAGTTGCCTCGTAAGCGGCTATAGAACCCTACTTTCATTATGCTAAGCTGTCAACCATACGCTGCTAGAGCCATGCCCCCACGCTACGAGAATGATTTACAAGAAGTTCCTAGAATAAATTAAGTTAATGTATAGGGGCCTAGCAATGCATAGGAGACAAAGAGATCTAACCTAACCCTCAAAAGAACCATCGTCCGATACTCCTCTCCGGCATCTATTAAGCCACTACGTATCTCCTCTCCAACGTGCATAGTGTTCTCTTCTCCAACGTGCATAGTGTTTTCTCTCAAATGTGAATAGTGTTTGTTCAAACATTGACGCATCTGTGGATTGAGTTAATAGAAGTGCCGTGTACTGTACTGTATATCTGAGTACAGGTATATTATAAAAATTAATTATTTTTTTGTGACTTGCCCTATGAGATTAGGTTAAACGGTGAATTGCAATTATCTTGCTTAACCGTTCGGTAACCTTGTGTGAGCCTAAACACATAAGAGTAAAAGTTAAGTATATGTAAATGTAATTCTGATTTATTTTCTATAGTGTTAAAGTGTCATTAATTCATTAATTGTCAAAATTAGATATTTCTATGAATTAATTTCTAGTGGCACAAGTGATTGTATAATTTTTATAGAATGTCATTTTGTCTTAGTCTAAGGTTTAGTTCAGATTTAATATTTTGAGTGATTTATTTTTTTTGTTAATTTAGAATTGTTAATTTTTATAGAGTATATTTATTTTTGTAAAGCGTGTATTATTTCAATCACCAATAATTATTTCAGAGCTTTGCTCATATCCTCTGACTATGAACCAAAGTAAGAGGTTGATTTAAGAATAGTTCCCATTAAAAGTAAAGTAATCACCAAGCTTTGTTTTAAGTGTAAAGTAAAGACACCTTTTAGATATTCAATGTTCATATATATTATAGTGTGGGAGTTGTGTATCATTCTCAGAGCTCGGAGGTATTACTATATGGTATCTGAGTATGTAATATAAAGCAGTTGAGTTAAGGAGCTCGGGAATTTATGTAATTCGCTAGTCATAATAACATATATATATATATATATATATATATATATATATATATATATATATATATACATATATATATATATATATATATATATATACATATATATATATATATATATATATATATATATATATATGTATATATTATATATATATATATATATATATATATATATATATATATATATATATATATATATATATATATATATATATATATCTGTATATGTATATATATATATATATATATATATATATATATATATATATATATATATATATATATATATATATACATACATATATATATATATATATATATATATATATATATATATATATATATATATATGTATATATATATATATATATATATATATATATATTTATATATGTGTGTATATATACATATATAGTGAATCGTGGATGGAATTGCAAAAAGTGATAAAAGATTTGAATAGAGGAAGCAGAAATGTGAGACTGATAATGAATATGAGGTAAAACAAAGATAATGTTCTCTGAAATTCAGAGATACAACAAATAGGAATTTTTCAATCCCCGGACATCTTCCGCAATGCTTCCCACTTTTGTTCCTAATATATCAGACAAACATTTTCAATACATATGTCATTCATACGATTCATATTCACAGTAGATTGCGGAACGAAAGTGCATTCTTGCAGCGAATGCTTGCAAAAGGCTGTAAACCAGCAAAATTGGCGTCCTGAATTCATTTGTATTTCATCCATATTTCTGTAGGACACGGCCTTTATTTAAATGCAAATTACTTTTCTTTGGGAATAACTCATTTCACGTGGGAATTTTATAGGTTAAGTCCTCCTGCCCAGACCAGGTTTTGATTGGTTTGTACGAGGTTGGAAAAAAGTGACATTAACTATAACTGATTAACTAAATCCCAGATGTTTTAATATCTACTTTGCTATACACAATTCTGTCAAATTTATAATTTGTACTAAATTCAAGTTTTCTGTAGATTTCTTGCAGAAAACTGTCAACCTGATGATGGCCTTTATTTTCATACTTAGGTTCATCTATTTCTGCTCACTCTATTCACGAAAGAGCATCCAAACGTTTCTTCTCTTATCTGCTCTTTATTTACTGACTTTCTTCCCTTGGGGTTATCTAAGGCTTTCTTTATTTATCTAGGGAGACTTCTTTGTTCTTCATGTCGATGAGCATGTTCCATACATGAAATCCATAATATTGGAATTATAAGGTATCAATACTGACGTATTTTCTTACGAGCTTGTCAAATTATATCAGAACACCAATAACCATTCTTATAAGGGACTTGCCTAGAAATAATTCGTTTGGGGGAGCGTACCTTTGGACAATTTGATTTTGAGTAATTGATAATATTTACCATCTATCATGTAACCATCCTTTGAAATACTCGCTACCATTGGAAATCAAATTAGTCCTCGATAGAAAATTGATATCTCTTTGTCATTTTTTGTTTTCATTGCATATAGGTATAGTATTGAACTCACCCAGACATGCGTGTAAATTTTTGATAATATATGTTTTCCAGATTACGCATGATGTATGACAATCTTTTATATATATATGTATATATATATATATATATATATATATATATATGCATATATATATATATATATATATATATATATATATATATATATATATATATATATATATATATATATATATATATATATATATATAAAACTTCCCTCAGCCCCACCAATAATATCAGGCCTGAATTCTTCACATAATATTAAGAAAGTTGAGCTATGAAGGACTTGTAACTCTTTAGAGTCATTGTTCAAGGACATTTTTTCCTGGAATAATATGATCATCCTGCCATGACAGTAGAAACCGATTCTGAGTTTTCCTGGTATGTCCTTTAACTAGAACATTCTTTTAAGTGTTGTAAATCTGAATCTAGTGGCAGGTGTACATCGAAGACTTTAATATTCATAAAAAAAGTAGACTGTACTTCCAAAAGACTCTGGAAGAACTTGAGTGTTCACCCCTCAAGAGAGATTTGGTTAACTCCTTTGTAATTATTCTGTTCGAGTTCAGTATTTTTTCTATAATAGTTTTGCCTTTCATTCATTAGAGACATTTTCATACTTTAGAATATCTTATAATTATCATAACAATATTAAGAGAGAGAGAGAGAGAGAGAGAGAGAGAGAGAGAGAGAGAGAGAGAGAGAGAGAGAGAGAGAGAAGGAGTCTTTTTCAATAGTTGACTATTCATATATAAAGAAACTGTAAATATACATTTATTGAATATCTCAGGGACGAAGGAAATAAATGATGAGGAGGAGGGTTAATAAAATGCTCAAGAGGGGATATATAGGAGCTAATAATAAATTTCTGGGAACTTTTAAGAGAAAGTAACTGAATTGTGGACCAAATCAGGAAAGACATTCAATGAATTGCTTGAATGTGAAAAGCAAGAAGGTAAAAGGCAACTAAACGATATTGAAAGTCAAGGGAAAAGATAAATATTTGGTATCGGTTCAAAGAATTGTAAATATTGCTGTACGTATCACATTATTGTTGGAACGCAACGTATCTAATAACTCTCTCTCTCTCTCTCTCTCTCTCTCCTCTCTCTCTCTCTCTCTCTCTCTCTCTCTCTCTCTCTCTCTCTCTCTCTCTCTTTTTCCTATGTTTCATTTTTCTAAAGGTAAACTCATACTCGCTCTTGTTATTCTTATCTCGTTTACCGCATTCCATTCATCTTTGATTAAGATCTCATTTCTGTTGAGAATTTCTTCGTGTATTCATTGTCCTTCCAGAATCTGACTTAGATTGCTAGGCAATATTTCCTAGTGGCACACTGTATATGGTACAAAAGGCTCTTTGAAGCGTGCTTTGGATCTCAGATGCATTTGTTTCCTACGTCTTCTCTTCAACCGTTATCTTTGAACTCTACGTATAGCTTTCCAATTTCTTCAACTTCACTTTCTTTTGGTTTTCAAGGAAAAATCCGCCGTAGGCTGAGATTTTGAGGGAGTTTAAAAATGTGACTGAGACCTTCCATTTCAACTCCACGATAGTTACTGCAATTATTATTATTATTATTATTATTATTATTATTATTATTATTATTATTATTATTATTATTGTTATTATAATTATTATTATTATTATTATTATTATTATTATTATTATTATTATTATATTCAAAGCATTTATAACAGTACATTACCACCATGACAAATGATATAAAATTTTCCTTTTAACAAAAGAAAAACAAGAAAAGAAATGAAAAATTCAGATACGGAGTTGTGTCACAACAACCATGTGTGCACAAGAAAAAATTTGTTTACGACTTCGTGTCTAGCCAGAAGAATTACTGAACTAAGATGCATCGTACATGACTGCAGGGAACGTTGTCCCTCGGTGCACAGCTCTTGTATTGTTTCCATCGCCAATAATGGATCAAGCCTCGAGCGACAGTTTACTTGAAAGGAATTCCCCCCCCCCCTCTCTCTCTCTCTCTCTCTCTCTCTCTCTCTCTCTCTCTCTCTTTTACACATAAGGAAATAGACACACACACGTACACACACATACCCACACACACACACACACACACATATATATATATATATATATATATGTATATATATATATATATATATATATATATATATATATATATATATATATATATATATATAATATACATATATATGTATATATATATATATATATATATATATGTATATATATATATATATATATATATATATATATATATATATTATATTATATTATATCATATATATATACATATGGATATATATATACATATATATATATATATATATATATATATATATATATATTCAAAGATATATATATATATATATATATATATATATATATATGTGTGTGTGTGTGTGTGTGTGTCTGTGTGTGTGTTTGCGTCTTGTATATATGATTAGGTGTAGGACATTCCGATGTATAGATATAGCAACTAAATTATTGAGACTTTCAAGCAAAAAGGACAATTAGAAATGTTTGTTCAAAAATTTAGATAAAATGTGTTCCAGTATAAAAGGGAGTAAAATTTACATAGCTATTTGGATAAAAATCTATTTCATCCTGTTATATACGACCACATAGATAGATAGATAGATAGATATCAGTAGTTAGTTGCTCTCTGTCTAACCCAAAAATAGTCCCTGAAT
>NC_090735.1:101922035-101949535 GCF_036898095.1 Palaemon carinicauda
GGTTTCTTTCTGTAGGTCATAATTTCACGCAAGAACATCCCTTTGACATTTTAACCATATACTTTTCGGTCTCTTTTTCACGGTACAACCATTTCTGGAACCTCGCCGCGCTTTCAAGCAAAGCATTTCCAGAACCAGAAAGCATTTAAAACGTTTAAAATGCATAGAGGGATATCCAACCGAATCTCTACACCCTTCAGGAAATAAAAATAATGGTATTCGTTTTTTTTTCTATTTTCCTCAGTTTTTCGCTGTAAATGCATTTGCACTCCTGTTTGCTTATAAATCTTATGTAATGAGATTTATTTGGTTACAACTTCAAGTAAAACACTGCATAGCACCTACTCTTAATTTTCCTGTTATCTATTTATACATTTGCATTTTAGATTTTCCTCATCTATTGCTGTAAGAAGTCGAAATTAACTAATTTTTCTTCATCACATAAGCGGAACTCGATAGCAATCATTCTGAGAGGCATTTTATAGATATGTCTAAAATTAAGAAAAAAAAAATCAACGTGCGCTGACTGAAAAAATCATTGAGGGAAAAATGATGGAATACAGGACAACACTTTTGGTAAAAACTCAAAAACACGTAAAAAAATTATCCAATTAGTTCATGGGTATGGAAAATACGATAAATCTGGCTCTAATTATGAGTAATATTCCCAAAACCCCATGAAAAAAAAAAACCTCAGCTCGTATGAGATATCAAAAAATAGTTCAATTCTATATTTATGTGTATACTATGTTGATACATAGATATATAGATAGATAGACTGATAGATAGGGATAGATATATAGATAGATAGAGAGAGAGATCAATAACACAATTTTAAAAATATTTATGCTCCTTAAAAATGCTTCTTTGAAGCCAAACAACTTAAATATTCCATATGTCACACGATAAGTACAACATTATCTATAATAGTTCTAAAGTCCATAACATACTCCCTAAATATTGTTGAAGTCGCTAGGTATGGTCCATTTGATGTTTTTAGCAGAATTATCAGGGAATAGAATGTTATTTCCAGTAATGAATCAAATAAATGGTTCCTAAACTTATCTCTTGTAGGTATCACGTAGTATCAATTTTTCTTCCAAGTTTTTCAGGTAATTGAAACCAAAGCACTATAAATATAAAGATGTAGGGAATAATGCTTAATTGATGGAAGCTCTTTATTTATATAGTGAATAGATAAATAGAAAAGTAAATAAACAAATGAATGGATAGAAAATAAATAAGTTGAACAGGTAAAAAAAAATAAACAAGCAGACAAATATATAAGTAATTATATAAACAAACCCCCAAATGAATAAATAGATAAGTATATAGACAAATAAATAAGCAAAAGATCCCTATTTGGTGATTGCCATGACAGTATCGTGTGTCACCAAAAAGCGTTCAAAGTCGAATAATTCCGGAATATACGGAGCAATAAATTGACTCCAACCTTCCCATTAAAAAAGATCGCTTTTTCCTCATGCGATTCGAGCAGGATTTGTTTATTTTCAAAGTGCAAATAACCTCAATGTAATCGTCTTTTGTCACGTGCTTTGAATGCTATACCTTTAGTGTTCAGTGAAATATTATCAGAAATGTTTATTCTTCTTTGTCGCCATTTTTTTTTCTCTGTAGCAAATTTAAAGCTACAAAATATATTTTGTATTCATTATTTTTTGGTTATGTAGGGCACACAATTTTATATGTACATGCAGCGGTACTTGTGGTAGCCTAATGGAAACATCCTTGTCTTGCTATTTGCTGAACTGTGGCTCGCAACGCGCTCAACAAGTTCATTTCTTGCAGTATCTGCAACCTCATCATCTTTGTGAGCTAAGGATGGGGTTTTGGTGGAGCCTATATGTTTACCTGCTAAGTCATCTGCATCCATTGCCCAGACCTCTCGGGTCCTATCTTGGGTTGAGAGGTGGCTTGGACGTTGATCATAATAAGGAAATATGGTCAGTCTAAAGGGCATTGTCCTGCTAGGGCATTGTCACTGTCCCTGGCCTCTGCCATTCATGAGTGATCTCTAAACCTTTAAGCGTGCTATAAAAAAAAAAAAAAAAACCCTTTCCGAAACTGAATATAAAAAATAAATCCTATGAAAGAAACTCAAATGCGGAATAATCTAACAAACTTAGAAAACATCATTCGCTACTACTTAATAAAAGATGTGCATCTTCACATGGTAAAAACACTTTTTAAAGAGCATCTTCAAGTCTTTTACAGGCCCAGCATCACCTTAATTTAGTCTCATATAATCCGGCTAAAACTCCCCCCACTTTTCTAGATACTTCCTTATTATACACATTGTCTACTCGTGTTAAGAAAAATATAAGAGGGGTGAATGGATTTATGGAATTCAGGCCCAAATTGGATGCCGAGGCACAACTAGATGAAAACCCTGTCGTTGCATCACAAAGTTCATAAAATAACGTTGAACAGCAAGACAGAACAAAAGGAGCAGGAGCGGAAATAAAGAAAAAGACTACAAAAGAATATTCCTAATGATACATAGAAATGGGAAAAAAAGAAATCGTTGCCTGGAAAATAAGCTGTAATTTTGGACCATTTCGACATCCTTTGTTTGTTCTTACAGAAAAATAGAAGCAGAAAAACTGAAAGATATCGTCAGCCAATCCTTTCCATTTCGTATTGAGGAATTGAATTGAGTATTCGATTTAGTTTTTTTTTTTTTTTTTTTTTGTGACAATATACCTTTTCACATCCCATTTTTAGTTGGTTTACCCATGATGAATACCTTATAGACAATATTCACATATCTTGGGCTGTACCATAACTCTCTCCAAAAAATCTTCACCTGCTTAGTATGGGGTGCTTTAGTTTTAACGTCCGATCAAATATATAGGGTTTTCGTTTCATGTATATATTTACTATTTCATTTGTATTAATAATATTCTAGCAATTATGTGCCTTATTCTGTCACATAAATACTGAAAAGTAACTTAACCTATCTTTTGGTATTTTGTTTCAAAAGAAGGAAAACATACTGGTCAGCTAGGCTTCGGAGTTACCAACTCGTCAAGAAATTGTTCTAAGTACAATCAACAAGGATACTTTAAGCTACATAGAAAAAAAATATGAATATCACTTCAAGAATTGTTTGGTTCAAATTACTCCGTTATTGAAATTATCATTTCTTTTTTCTTTGTTCATCTATCATCTTTTTCTTACTTTAAAATCAAGACAGACATAAATCTGCCACAATTGTGAATCTCTAACGAAGAATTTTATATAAAGAATTGCCAGAGCCCTTTTTTGCTACTGAATAAGGTATTTTTTCGGTAATGCCAAAGAAAAGATTTAAACACATATCACCCCCTACCCCACGTAATAAACAGTGCAATCACAGACCTATAAATATTAATGCTCCTGGGTCCCTCGCTTACACATTACTGTTCAGTTGATTTTCGGAACAAAATTACCATAACTCTTTAATGGATTCTCGATGGAAGACGTACTCTCTCTCTCTCTCTCTCTCTCTCTCTCTCTCTCTCTCTCTCTCTCTCTCTCTCTCTCTCTCTCTCTCTCTCTCTCTCTCTGTATGTGTGTTCTGCTCGTAGCAACTTTAATCTATTAACAATAAAAAATAGCACGCAGAGGTTCGCTGGGTAAAAATTAATAGCCAAAAATGGCAACCAATCTTCCGCGAGAAAGATACTTCTAACTCGATATGAAATGGGAGGACAATCAACTTGGACCAAAATAAAACTCTCCCTTTTACAGTCCTCTTTTCTAGATGAAGTAATCAATTAACACGTAGACTAACTGAAGATTGTTATTCCATTAATGGATATTTGGTAATGGAGTACTGTCATGTCAAAAGGCGAATCCGATATAGTGAGGTTATGATAGTTTAGGATGGCTTTACGGTAAAAAAAAAAAAAAATGTATGTGTTGTCTATACACACAGTTGTTTTATTTTAGTTGTAATTTAACTCACAGTTATACAGTATATCTCCTTCTGGAAAACACGTACAATTATGACATCGACACTGGAGTCTAAATAGAAGACAAAGAAATCAGGTGTCAAAGCTCATTGTAAGCAACGTTTATGTTGATATGACGTCGAAACCATTAAAACACTTTCTTCCATAGTACAGTCAAAAAGGCGAAACTATTCGGATTTCAAGGTAGCTTAGGACAATTTTTTTGTGAATTCACTTCACATTACTACACTAAACTTTATATGTGTAATGTAGCAGAGTTTTTTTTTTATGTAACATTTCATAGAATATACGTCAACTTACCATAGATCTACAACAATAATGGAAGTTTCGCCGCACATTCCACAAAGTCTAATTTTATCTCTTGCATTCCTTTCACAAAGCTTCAGTAGACAATACTATTAGAATATTTTTTTTTCTTTTTGTACACTGCCAAAGGCCAGGTAATGTTAGAGTATATATTCAAAACAAAAGTTATCACTCAACTAATTTTTTACTTATATATCCCAGTGCAATATGATATGATTTGCACTTTCCTTGAAGTAATGTGATTATTCTTTGAATATTTTAATCCATATAATTTGCTCATTTAGTGGGCTAGGCGGTATATCTTAGCAAATAATGTTTGCCAAGGGTTATATAAACGGATGAGCAGCCAGGGGGGGGGGGGGGTTTAAACAAGAACTTTGGGTTTGCGGGAAATACCCCCCCTAAATTTTGATGAAGTCCCTGGCAGCAGGGTGATGGATTCTGTTTAACGCGATAGACAATATGTCTCTTCGGTTTGTACTCCTGATGTCTGGCGAATGATCATACTGAAATTAGTATGGACCGACAGAGGTCAATTGCCTTAGTTACGTAGGCCTACGCATCACAAGGAACTGGCTATATTTTGATGAATTTAGCTTATAAATCCCCTTTGGATTTAGTTAGTCATTGGAAAGAGTAGATGACAGAATGGCCTCAAATCCCAGGCGTAGTGAGGTACTAAAAGTCTCCCGGTTTATGAATACTAAAGAATAAAAAGAAAATGGGTAATTGGATTGTTAGAACCATGATTCAGATTGGGAAGTTATAGCAAGTGGTGAGTGAATTTGTGAAATATAGTTTAGATATCTTGGCCCTAAGTGAGAAACGTTGTAAGGGGATTGGTAAGGATATCTTAAAACAAGGTAATATATACATGTATATATATATTCAGGAAGAACAGATGGAGATGAAAGAGAAGGGGTACGAATGATGATTACACCAAGAGCAAATTAAATGTAAATTAAAACTGAAAGCACCCAGCAGAAAGGTATATAGAATACCTAAGTTCGATACAACTAAGCTTCTAGAAGAAGACCACAGAGAAACATTTGCAATGGAATGTAGGAATCGATTAGCTATCTTAGAGACTTTAAGACAAGAAGAACAGAGAATTGATGAAGAATGGTGTGACATTAAGGATATAAATGGTGGTCTACCCTTAAATCTGCACTCTTTGGTGTAGATGCAACAGTTCCTCCTTTACTTAAACCAGATGGCTCAGGCACTCACTGTCCAAAGGAAAAGGCAACCCTTTTGGCTGATGTTTTTGATAGTAAACAGAGTAATGAAAAACTTGAACTTCCTCATTCCTGTTTTCCTGAGGCTAAACTAACTAGTTTAGCTTTTCGATCTCGTGAGATTAAAGCTCTGTTGGTGGACCTTGATGCTTATGGTGGTGTAGACCCAAATGGTATTTTCCCTTGGTTTTTTATAAAGACAGCAGATTTCTTAGCTCCAAAGTTATTTGTTATTTTGCGCAAGTTATCAAGAAGAGGAGCTTTTAGCACTTGTTGGAGAATTGGTAATGTTACTCCTCTATGTAAATGTGTTTGTGGTAGCTCAAGTCCCACTGATTACCGCCCAGTTTCCATAACTCCCATATTATCTAAAGTTTTTGAACGTCTTCTGGCGAAACGTCTTCATAGGTTTGCTGAAGATAATCATCTACTCCCTAGTTTGCAATTTGGTTTTCGTAAAGGCCTTGGAGCATGTGATGCCCTTCTTACAATCTCCAATGCAGTACAGAAATCCCTTGATTGTGGTCAGGAAGTTCGTATGATTGGCCTTGATTTTAGTGCTGCCTTTGACCGTGTTAATCATGAGGCCCTTGTTTTCAAACTGAAACAGTTGGGAGTGGGTGGGTCGTTTCTTAGCATTATTATTGATTTTTTAAGTAATATATCTCAAAGAGTTGTTGTTGATGGGCATCATAGTGATTATAGGAATGTGATATCCGGTGTTCCACAGGGTAGTGTTCTTGGCCCATCACTTTTCATACTATATACACATGACATGTGGTTTGGCCTAGAAAACAAGCTGGTTGCATATGCAGATGATGCTACTCTCTTTGCATCAATTCCATCCCCTGAATGTAGATCTGGGGTTGGTGAATCCCTTAATAGAGAATTAGGTAGAATTAGTGCATGGTGCAAATTATGGGGTATGAAGTTGAATCCTAACAAAACTCAAAGTATGATTGTAAGTAGGTCAAGGACGGTGGCTCCTCAACATCCGGATCTCAGTATTGATAATGTTTCTTTAAATTTGTATGACTCTTTCAAAATTTTGGGTGTGATTCTCGACAGCAAATTTACTTTTGAGAAACATATAAGGTCTGTGTCTTCTTCAATTGCACAAAAAATAGGCTTATTGAGAAAGTCTTTCAAGATTTTCGGTGATCAATCTATTCTGAAGAAGTGTTTTAATTCTTTCATTCTACATTGTCTTGAGTATTGTTCTCCTGTCTGGTCTTCAGCTGCTGATTCTCATCTTAATTTGTTGGACAGAAACTTGCGGTCTCCTAAATTTCTTATTCCTGATCTAGATATTAATCTCTGGCACCGTCGTTCAATTAGTTCATTATGCATGTTGCATAAGATTTTTCATAACTCTGACCATCCTTTACATTCAGATCTCCATGGACAATTCTATCCTGTTCGTAATACTAGGCAGGCAGTTAATTCTAATAGCCAGGCCTTCTCCATCATGAGGCTCAATACTGCGCAGTACTCTAGAAGTTTTATTCCAGCTGTTACCAAGTTGTGGAATGATCTTCCTAATCGGGTAGTTGAATCAGTAGAACTTCAAAAGTTCAAAGTTGGAGCAAATGCTTTTTTGTTGACCAGGCGGACATGAGTCTTTTTATAGTTTATTTATGACATATTTGTTTTTGATGTTGTTTATAGTATATATGTGACATGTCTGTTTTGACGTTACTTTTTTTAGAACGATTTATTGTTAATTTGTTCTCTTCATTTATTTATTTCCTTATTTCCTTTCCTCACTGGGCTATTTTTCCCTGTTGGAGCTCTTGGGCTTATAGCATCTTGCTTTTCCAACTAGGGTTGTAGCTTGGATAGTAATAATAATAATAATAATGATAATAATAATAATAATAATAATAATAATAATAATAATAATAATAATAATAAGGAGAAAGCAATGGATATAAAATGATAGATTGGATATTACAAAAAGGAGATAAAATTTCTAATTGTTTTTTTAATGTTTTCGAGGAAGTAATGAATATTATAAGGTAGAGCATGCTCAGTATTCCCATATTGATGGTGAGGTCAAAAGAAAAGCCAGGAATGACTGGAGAGAGTATTTAGACAGGAAAACAAATGAGCCTGACCAACCTATGAATTCAGAAAATGGCTGTGGTGTGAGAATTGCTCGTAGAATTATCAATATCTCTACGGTGGTAAAGATGAAGCATATACCCATCAAAAGGACAGTTGGACCTGTTAAAACAACAAAAGATGAAAAAACACAACGTTGGATGGAACACTTTAATGAGGTTATGAATAGGAGATACGGAGGGAATAATTTTATATTATATACCTGAAGCTGATGAAGACCATGATGTACCCATGAATGAATTCAGTGTCTTTGAAGTTAAAGATATCGTAAAATGAACTCGGGAGATGGAAAGCCCCTGGTTACAGTGGAATAACTGATGAGATAATACGGGGGTAAAAATGAAGTGACCCCAGAATTCTTACAAGACTATTTTGTAGAATGTTGCATGAAGAGACAAAACCTGATGAATGGGAGTTACAAATGTTAGTGAAAATCGTCCAAAAGAAAAAAACTTCACTAATTACAATAATTGTAGAGGCATCAAACTTACACCACTTGTTATGAAAACATGTAGCCTACTTATTCTAAAGAGACTAGAGCGAAAGATTGATGATAAACTGAGAGCTGAACAAACAGGATTTAGAAAAGGTGGAAGTTGTACTCACCAAATTTTCCATTTGAGACATGGTGTACAGTAATGCGTAGAATATGGAAATCCACTTTTGATGGCAATTGTGGACTATGATAAAGCCTTTGATAGCGTGCACCGACCAATTTTGTAGAGTCCTATGGTATTATATAATTCCTCTTAAATATGTAAATTCGACTAAGTCTGTTAATGAGGATAGCAAGTAGTAGGTTGGCCAGGGCACCAGCGCCTCGTTGAGATACTACGGCTAGAGAATTTTGGGGTCCTTTGACTGGCCAGACTGTACTTGATTGGATCCTTCTCTCTGGTTACGGTTCAAGTGCTTTCCTTTACCTACACATACACCGAATAGTCTGGCCCATTTTTTACAGATTCTCCTCTGTCCTCATACACCAGACAACATTGTGATTACCAAACAATTCCTCTTCACCCAATTGGTTAACTACTGCACTGTAATTGTTCAGTGGCTACTTTCCTCTTGGTAAGGGTAAAAGAGGCTCTTTAGCTATTGTAAGCAGCTCTTCTAGGAGAAGGACACTCCAAAGTCAAGCCATTGTTCTCTAGTCTTGGGTAGTGTCATAACCTCTGCACCATGGTCTTCCACTGTCTTGGGTTAGAGATCTCTTGCTTGAGGGTACAGTCGTCCACACTATTCTATCTAATTTATCTTCTTGTTTTGTTAAAATTTTAATAATTTGTATAGGAAATATTTATTTTAATGTTGTTACTGTTCTTAACATATTTGATTTTTCCTTTTTCTTTTCTTCGCTGGGCTATTTTCCCTATTGGAGCCCCTGGGATTATAGTAGCCTGCTTTTCCAACTAGGGTTGTAGCTTAGCAAGTAATAATAATAATAATAATAATAATAATAATAATAATAATAATAATAATAATAATAACAGTAGAGTCCAAACAAAAAAATTCCAGGAAATACCGGGATACTCTAAGGGAATGTATTATCAGCTATGTTTTTTATCCTTCTCATGAATTTTATACTGCGTAGAACAGTCGGAGATGGTAGAGAAGGATTGGACTGGATTGGTAACAGGAAGTTAGCAGACCTAGAGTATTCTGCTGATGCTGTCCTTATTAGCAGAACACCACAGGATTTGCAATGCTTGCTTATCAGAATGCAAGAAATATCACATGAGGTTAAGTTCAAAATAGATAAAAAAAGACAGATATGATGAAAACGGAATATGCAATGGAAGATGACAAATCACTGGAAGAAGAAAGGAAAGTTAAATCATTTTATCCAGGAACTATGGTCTCCAATACATGGTCTTTAGAATTCGAGTTCAGTGAAAGATTAATAAAAAAGCAAAATAAATAATTGGATAGGTTTAGTGAAATATGGGAATCAAATCACCTGAAATTACATAAAAAAATCTCACTGCATATCAATTTAGTGAGATTGATGTTACTGAATGGACCTGAGTCGTGGTATGACAATGAAATATTCTCCAACAGATTTCGTAGATTTGAGAATAAAGCCCTCAGAAGAATAATGAGAGTTAAGTGGCAGGACAGGATAAGAAATTAAACTATATGAGAGATTACTCGAGTGCAATATGTGGATGAGATCACGCTGGTGAGTAGATGGAGATTTTTTTGGGCATTCTCTTCACACTCCTCAAGAGAAATTAGTTCACCAAACCTTCAACTGGGCTCCACAAGGCACTAGAAGAGTTGGAAAACCCAGTCCTATATGGCTGAGTACTATTAAGCGTGAAGTATGAGATGATGAATGGAGAAGTATTGAATTAAAGGCTCAAGATAGAGACGACTGGCGATATCTAACCGAATCCCTTTGCTTCAATAGACGTGGGAGGAGATGATGAATATATAATTCCCCACATGAAAGTACACGTAATTTTCTTACATACCAAAGTTTTATGTTGATAAAATCATTTTAACATTCAGTGATTAATTAACAGTACACGTATGGTAAACTAAAACAGTGTACTCCGTAGAGCGCATACCTTCGCCACCGCCACTTTTGTCACTAAGGAAACTGATAATGTTGTGGGTGTTGATCCAAAAACACATCTGTTATTAGTTCATTGACCCCACTGAGCTATGATTCCCAAACGCTAACAATGTTAACACCATCATTATAGCATGGTGTATATCATAAGATACACAATTGAATTATTCACATTTTGCAACTAGTTTCGTGCAAATCAGATCAAAATTGGCCAAGATATGACAAAAAGGCATTTTTTACCTTTTCGTAGCCTTGGCCTTGACTTTTGACACAATCACTCCCCAGTACAATCAAATTTTCCTTATATAAAAGCCAATCGTCCCAAGAAATTTCATGAGATTCAGTCAAATAGTTTTTTTTTTTTTTCTTTTTTTTGGGGGGAGTTATGCAAATCACAACCACAGAGACATAAAAAACATACAAACGAACAAATTCGGGACTATTAAAACATAACCTTCGCCGCATGGATGTTGACGAAGTTAAAAATTGGAAGTCTGGGTCTGATTCATTGTGCATGAATCATCCCAAAACCAGTAATAATTCTAGTGCCACATATTTCCCTTCACCAAAATTACATTATACAAATAAATATTCATTTTATGTGTGGATTTAAGTTTGTTAATCACTGATTTTCAAGTATATGAAAGCAAGAGGTTCCTGATTTCAGTAACTTCGAATATAAAAGTAAATAACTGTAGATCATCTGCATTGATTATTGTTTCCATATAAAAATTTCATATATAAGCATACACATGCGTACTCACTCATGTGTAAATATGTATATATATATATATATATATATATATATATATATATATATATATATATATATATATATATATATATATATATATATATACATGCAATGCATATACATGTATTGCATACACATCATATATATATATATATATATATATATATATATATATATATATATATATATATATATATATATATGTGTGTGTGTGTGTGTGTGTGTACATTCGTATATATTTAGGCTTAAATACACGCATATACTGTATATACATGTATAATATATATGTGCATTTCTAAGTCTCTCTCTCTCTCGCTCTCTCTCTCTCTCTCTCTCTATTGAGGGTACAATTGGGCACACTATTATGCCTTTCTTTCTTCATCTGGTTTATTGAAATGGTGTGTTGGCCGGTTTAACAGGAGGACCATGGATGCCTGGTGGTTTATCTGTTTCACTTTCTTTTCAAAACCATCCTTACTGTCCTCCCTTCAGTTGAGTTGGCTATCCTGGTGTGTATTTAGCCTTACACGGTGTATCGGCTCCGCCATGCTGACCAGGTTTTCCGACTTTATAGTCTATTGGTTTTATCAACGACTTTATATTTCTGCATATATTGTTTTTTTATCAATATTGTTGATTGATTTTTCAAGTATGAGGCATCTTTCTTATTGCCATTAATTCTTATCCTGTCTGGAGACATTAAGCGAAGTCCAAGACTATTACGTACTAGACTTCTACCGTATTATATATTTGGTCTGCAAATATTTAAGAGCTTACAGTTGCTTACAGTATGATATTCTTTTGTGCTGAGAAACTTAGGTTTCTAATTGAAACCATTCATCCGAGCTCCTTATAACTGGTTTCAAGAAGCTAATAATTTTGAAACGGATGCCATTCCAAAGGCCAAGGGAATGACGGTATATATTAGGACTGAGTAGCCTGCTTCTCATAAGTCCCGATATAAATGTGGATGTCATGAGATTCAAATAATAAAAGTTTGTTGCTGGCATAACAAATTCTATTTGTGCTCAATCTACCGGAATCCAGACATGGATGATTCTATCTTCGGCTGTCTTCTTTTCTTTTGTTTTTGTTGCTGATTTCAATGCTCACCACATGGAGTGTTTAAATATTCTGTTTTTCCTACTGATTGCCATGGCTTAAGAGCTTTGTAATTTGCCTCTGAATCAGGCTGTGAGAAAATCATAAGTGAAGCTACTCCCAGGTCTGGTACCTGCTTGGACCTTGTATAAACCGATTCCTCTAGCGTTATAACAAATAAGGTTGGTTCTCCAGATGGGACATTTGATCATGCCTTGATTTCTTTAGTAGTGAAGACTGAGCAGACTAACCCTGGTGTATCATAGTCATGTAATATTTATATAAAATCTCAAGAAGACTAAAATGGCATTCTAAATGATCTTTTGGATTTGAATTGTATAATTGTGTTGATCTTATTTTCCTTTAAATGAGAATCTAATCAACATAATTGATAGACGTATCCATTATGGTGTGGTGAGGAATTGAGTTAAAAACAAACCCTGGGTCAATGATGATTGTAGACGTGCTTATTTGGAGAAGTAAGGGGCCTATCATCTTTAGAAGGGTAACAGATCAGATTTGAAATGAAATAATTATACTCAGCATTTGCCCTGAGAGTTTATGCTTCAACCATAAAAGAAACCCTTTTTGATAAAATTCTGTAACATAAGTGGTGGGCTACCCGTGAATCTGCATTCTTTGGTGCCACTCACTGTCCAAAGGAAAAGGCAACTATTTTGGCCAGTAAGCAGTGATGAAAAACTTGATATTCCTCATTCCTATTTTCCTGAGGCTCAACGAACTAGTTTAGCTTATTGATCTTGTGAAATTAAAGCTCTCTTGATGGACCTTGATATTTTTCCTTTGTTTTTTATAAAGACTGTATATTTCTTACCTTTAAAGTTATCTGTTATTTAGCACAAGTTAGCAAGAGTAGGATCTTTCAGCACTTCAGCACTTGTTGGAGAACTGGTAATGTTACTCCATTATGTAAATGTGTTTGTGGTAGTTCAAGTTCAAAAGATTGCCACCCAGTTTCCATAACTACCATATTATCTAAAGTTTTGGAACGCCTTTTGGCTAAACGATTAAATAGGTTTGTGGAAGGTAATCATCTGTTCCCTAGTCTGCAATTTGATACTCGTAAAGGTCTACGAGCATGTGATGTTCTTACAATCCCCAATGCTTTAAAGAAATCCCTTGACTGTTGTCAGGAAGTTCGTATGATTGGCCTTGATTTTAGTGCTGGCTTTGAGCGTGTTAATCACGAGGACCTTGTTTTCAAACTCAAACAGTTGGGAGTGGGTGGGTCTTTTCTTAGCCTCATGATTGAATCTCTAAGTCAGGGTGGCCAGCGAGGGGATTTTTTTGTGGCCCTCCAACACTGACCTAATTAGGCAGTATGATTTAATGTGTCGAAACCTTACTGGACCTGAATGATCCCTCCTGAATACTAACAAAATAAAAAATGATAAAAAATGAAATATAATTAAAATCACACATTTCAGTAGAATTTCAGTACTCTCTCTCTCTCTCTCTCTCTCTCTCTCTCTCTCTCTCTCTCTCTCTCTCTCTCTCTCTCTCTCTCTCTCTCTCTCTCTCTCCATCCAAAAAATGCGTTTAATACTAATGTTTATTTTACTTTTGACGATCGCTAGAATAAAAATAATAATAATAATAATAATAATAATAATAATAATAATAATAATAATAACTGTAACAAGGTTAATGAAAACCTCGTGAATAGTGGGGATGAAGCCCCTGTTGTTTCGAATAGTTTTCAGCTTGCCTCTGTTTTGCAGTCAAGCACTATTGTTCATAATGTCTTTCTATATTGAGTCAAAGTGAGAAAAGAAAGTGCTCTGATATAAACAGAGCATATGATATGAAGTGAGAAGAAGAATATTGTGTGGCATCAGATAGGTTCTGTTCTCATGGAATATGTTCGAAGGCATTGTGAGACATTGCACAAAGAAAAGTATGCTAAATTGCGGGAAAATCATGAAGTGGTATATTGAATATCTTGATGGGCAAACATCAACAGCAAAATCATAGGCTAAATAACCTCTGAAAACCACAAGCAGCAAGTCTTGCTGCTTTATAAGAAGTTACTTTAGTGCTTATAAGAAATAGAAAATCATTTATGGGTGGGGAATTGATAAAGCAGTGTGCAGTAAAATAGCACAAGAGTTTGCAGAAAAAAATGTACCTGGTAGTAAAAAAATTTTGAAAGTGTACTGGATTTAGATGACAGCACTGATGTAAGTGACACAAGTCAGTTACTCGAATTTGCCGGCACCATTGGCAAAGATTTTGTGGTACACGCAGAACTTGTCAAGTTGCAGTCACTGTATGATGATAGCAGGGGTTCTGATATATGTACGATTCCCTCATATCCGTGGTCAATGAATATGGAGGGTTTAAAATGTGTTCCTGCATTATAACTTTTGTTGTTTTTTTTTACTTTTATTAAAGAAAATATACAGTTTACAAGTTAATTTTTACAAATACATATTTATATAAACATATAATTTATATTTTGATATTGGTTTTCCTGATGTGGTTTATAATTCATCATTAGCATATACTCACATTAGTCATATTAATATTTACATAACATAAAGACAAGCTGATAATGCAATAAATCAAGATTACTATAATTTATATACTTTAAACTTCAATTATCATTAAGGAATTTCTCACACTAATTTACTCATTTTTATCCAAATTATCATATTCTTTTGCAAAATGTAAAAGACATTTATCCTCTAGTGACGTGAACAATATAAATCTTGTCTTGAATATTCTACTTTTAATAAAGGAGATCATACTTAACTCATCTGCTGAGGGCATTACCTTAAAAGGGACCAGATCCCAATTATAAATTCACTTATTAATAACATTGCTGTGTTTCTGTCTCTTTTAGAATAGGCCTGAAAATCCAGTTTTAAAACCTTTAGAAAACTTTGTGTGTGTATTTTACAAACCTTGTTCAAAAATGTTTTAATCCAATTCACAACTGTTCCTCTAAATCTACAAAAATATACTAAGTGCATAATTGTTTCAGGCTCTCCACAATTACCACACAAACAACTGTCCGTAATGTTCATCATAAATAACCTATCCTTTGTAGCTAAGACTTCGTGGCTGTATTTAAACAATATTTCTCTATTTACTGGATCAATCCACTTGTTATTCAAATTTTCCCATATTATATTCCAGTTAAACAACGGATAACTTTCTTCAATACTTGGCAGAACTGATTCACCTCTCAGCATGTGAGAGTAAATGTGTTTCAATTTCAGCAAAGGATAGGTCTTTACCTTTATTACAGAGTGAAATATCGTCATTATTTTGTCATGATATGGAGTGCTAAAAAATTGTAGATTCACTAAATCTGTTAAAATCAACAAGATAAGAAAGCCTCAACTTACAATAATATGCAGCTATTTCACATCCCATTAATCTATTGACAATACTTTTGTAAAAGCTGTTGAAAAGCATACAATTGGCTTTCACAGTTAGATTTACAATACCACATCCTCCTTGACTCTTTAGAAGATACATAGTTTTCCTTTTAATAGGTTGATAATTCCCATTCCAGAGATATTTAAAGGTACACTTTTCTATGTACTTACCAATATCAGCTGGAATGGGAAATACCTGAGACACATACCATGCCTTTGATAATACAGTTACATTAATTATTACACTCTTTTGGAATAAAGTTAGTCTTCGTTTATAAAGTGGCCCTATCATTTTTGAAATATTATCCTTGATATTTTCCCAGTTCACCCTTACAGATAGTTCATAATCATTATTATGGATTATACCTAGGATTTTAAAACTGCCTTGTTTCACTTCTATCCCTGTTTCTGGCCATTCGAGTTTGTCTTTCCACGAGCCAATTCCCACAATGTAAGTTTTCTTTTTATTAAGTTTCGCTCCACTTGCCTTTTCATACTCATTAATAACCCGTTTACTTTCCTCAATACCTTCCAACTTATTGACAATAATAGTGCTATCATCGGCAAAGCCAACCACTACAATTTTTAACTCATTCGGAAGATCTGGAGAAAAAGTTCCCAACCTAACCTTCAGCATTCTATACAATGGTTCTTGAGCTATAACAAATAAAATCATCGATAATGGACAACCCTGTCGAACAGACTTGCCTATTAGAAAAGGGTCAGATATATGGCCATTTGTAGATATACAGCTTTTGGCATCCTTATAAAGCATCCTAATCAAGTTTACAAATTCTAAAGAAAATCCAAGTTTGTATAACGTTCCGAATAGAAAGTCCAGATTTACCATATCGAATGCTTTATACCAATCAAGATTAATCAGGACAGCTTCCTTGTTTTCATTTTTTTGGAAGTATATTACATCTCTTAGCAAGGTGTTACAGTTAATAATTGACCTTCCTGGGACAGCACAAAACTGTTCCTCTGATACGAAAAGAGATAGCACTGATTTTAACCTGTTTGCTAAAACCTTCGCTATAATCTTATAATCTACATTTAGCATAGTTATAGGCCTCCGGTTATTAAAATTACACTTATCTCCATTTTTTGGTAAAAGTTTAATGACACCTTTATTTGAGTCTTTCCACATTTTAAAATTAGTAAATGAGAATTTCAGTATTTTCATAAGTTCGTTTTTTACAATGCTCCACATAGTTTTGTAGAATTCGACGGCTAATCCATCAACACCAGGACATTTCCCATTTTTCATTCCTGATATAGCTTCCCAAACTTCTTTCTTTGTTAATTCAGCCTTCAGGTTTAAGTTCATATCATCATCTATGACACTGTTCATATTTTCAAGAAATTTATATTTCAAATCAAAATCTACAGATTCTTCTTTATACAAATTTTCATAAAATTCTAATACATACCTTTGTGTCTGTTACATATGCACCCTCTTTTACACACAATTTATCGATACTTGTTTTTACATTCTTTTCTTTCCCAAGTAAATATGCAGATATTTTTTCCCCATACATTCTTTCATCAATTCTAGCTCTTACATTGACCCCTTCACATATCTCATTTTCAATTACATTTATTCTGTCTTTAAGTTCCTCTATTTTGTAAAAGTTATTACAGTTTTCAGAATGGATCCAATAATTCCGCCTTAATTCTGCTTTCAGCAGATTCAGTAAGCCAAATTTCTCCTGATTTATTGTCTTTGAAACTTTAACAAAAAAGAGTCTAAGCTGATCTTTTGCATAAATCCACCAGTCTAAAATAGAATGAAACTGTACATCACCCATCTTTCTTTTCAAATAGCTCCAAAATTGAACAAAGTTTTCTATCACTACTGTATTTTTCAGAATACTTGTATTTAATTTCCAGTATCCCTTGCCAAAGCTAATATCCTTGTCCATCTTAATCTTAACCTTAACAGAATTATGATCAGACCAGCTTAATGGAATATTTTCAGATTCACTTACATTATTCTTCAGATCTCTAACGTATATGCAATCAATCCTAGAACCATACTTATGCCTAACATACGTATATTCAATCAAATGGTTTTTCAAGAGCCACACATCTTTAAGTTGTAAATCATTTTTTAATCTTTGAAGAGCTGTTGAAATTATATGATTATCAGGATTAGAGCAATCTCTTTTGCTCGTTACGCTGTTCCAATCCCCACCTATGATCAAGTTTCGTAAATTGTGTCTCATGTAATATAACAAAACATTTAAAAACAGTTCCTCTCTTTCCTTTTTCTTATTTGTCCCTGAAGGGGCCTACACATTTATTAATAGAAAATCTAATCCTTGATATGTACATTTTACACTGATTATTTGGCCCTTTACATCCATCTCCTGATTCAGAACCTTCACTCTCGACTTTTTATTGAAGAGGATAGCAGTACCTCCCTTCAACAAGACAGTTGGATTCAATATTATATCGCAATGCTTTTCAACATACTCAAGTTGCGAAATATCTTTGACATTGTGTTCTTGCACAAATATTACATCCAAATGATAAAAGTACATAAAATCAATCAATTTACTTTGCTTATAAGACTTACATAATCCATTAACATTAACAGTTGCTAAATTTAAGTAAGTGAAGGTTACAAATATAAGAAAGAAAATCTAAATCATTCATCCAATTTGAAACATTTATTCACTGGCAATCGATTCATCTCGTCTTCAGAACTACTTTTAGGTTCATCAAACACTGATGTATCTTCGCTCATGTTCGACTCGGAAAGCACACCATTATCCTTTGTTAGCCTCAGACGAATGCCTTTGCTTGGTTTGTCACTAATTGTAGCTTGCCACATTTCGGCGTCACTTGTGTTACCAAGGTTGAAAACACTGTCTATTGTAGTTTCCCCACCACAGTCCACATTATTCTCTTCATTATCTTCACATTCCTGAATTTCACTTATCACCTCTTCGATTGAATCCTCCTTATTTTGTACTACACATAATTAACGTCCATTTCTTTTCCAATGTCTGTCTCGTCTGCGTGGATTTCTGCTTCAACTGTCGAAATAATGAGTCCTTCGTCAGGTGATGCGGGAATTTCCACAAACCTTCCAACTCCTTCCTCATCTTGTCTTTCGTTGTCCGTTTCCACTTCGTCCATTCGTCCATCGCCAGTCCTCGTCGCGGTGGTCGTTCTGATGCTTTCATGGCCCAAGCCCGAATTATCGTTCCTTACTTCTAGCCCCTTTCTCTCTTTTCCATTCGCCGATTTGGCTCCACCTCCATGCTCATCTTCCCTTCCATTATTGTTCGCACTGGATGAACTACTCTTTCCATTCTTAGGTATTTCAGGGAAATCTCCCTCATTAATAATGTAATTACTCACACTAATATTCAAAATGCAGTCCTTTACTAGATGACCCTCTTTCCCACATTTGTAACATGTTCTACTCTGTCCACTATATAAGAAGGTTAAATTATAGCCACCAATATAAATTGATGAAGGGATGTTTTCTTTAACTCTCATCTTTGCTGTGCGAACGCCATTGAATAAACCCTCAAAGGGCCCAACTGCAAATTTGTTATGCCTTAAGTGCTCTACCTTTCCATACCTATTCGAAATATCTGTTATCACTTTATCATCCATCTCGAACGGTGCGTTCCTTATCGATACATACGAAACTTGTGAACTTAGATTTATAATCTTCACAGAGTCTGTTTCACTTAACTTTATAACTTTATCCTCGAAATTCTTCAAAACATCGGCAAATACATTTGCAGAGATTAGCTTTACCACAATCTTACTTCTATTTATATTCTGAACACCTTTTATGTCACTAATTCCTAATTTCATATGATTAAACAACACATTACTAACACTTTCCATGATCACATAAGGCGCTGTAAAATGCAGGCCAAAGGAGTCTTTCCTCCTGAGAGCATGTTGTGTATTATAAGCCATCTTAACTAACCTGTTTTTATGTTTTGATTAACTGCCAGTTCTGTGTTTCTTGGAAACGGAGGGAGAGCAGGAGGGAGACACTACGAGCCCCTAACCCCCGAGGCAAGTCGCCTCAGGGCATACTCGTTCACCTGCCAAGAAGCTGGTTCACCAGGTGTGTAATCAAAAGTAAATTTGCCTAAATTACAACACTGTCTTGGCACATATAACACTAAAAACACACCGCTAGTATCACATCACTTTTATACACTGCTGGAACAGTAGAAAAACGAGAAAGAGCCCATGGTATAATCTCAAAGTTGAGAAAGACAGGAGCACTTTAAAACACGTCTTCCTTCTTTGCCCGACCAAAGTGAAGTCCCATGCATTATAACTGATAATGCGGAAGCTATGGTTGGAAAGAAATGTGGGGTTAGTTGGTCTTTTAAAGAAAAATGGAGTGCATTGCATCCCACTGCACTTCATTATTCATAGAGAGACCTTATGAAGCAAAATATTGCAGACGAGTGGTGCCATGAAAAGTATTGTCAGTATTGTGAACTTAATCAGAGTCGGATATATTTTTCTTTAGGCATAGAAAATTTATATCACTCCTGGAAAAATTAAACACAGCGTACAGTGACCTGCCACTATATTACGTGTTAGGGGGCTGAGTGCTACTACCATTTCTATAAAATCGGCATATTAGTCATTCAGAACAGTGCTAAATTCAGCTACACGATAAAGACTTTCTTTGCTCCCAAGCAATTCTAACAGTATTAACTACAATGGCGTAGCCAGAGGGGGGGGGGGGCAATTTCTCCCCTTAGGGAAAATCTTGCCCCCTAAGAAGGGTCTTCTTGCCCCCCCCCCCCCTCAGAATTTAAACTTTTCATGTAGTTTGTCTTTATATCTCTACTGAAATTATTGTACATCTATAATATGCGATCAAAGTCTGTAAGTTATACAGAGCTCTCAGCACTGATATCTACATTTGCTATTTAATACACACTAAATTGAGTTAGAGATCGTACAATAATTTACACTTATTTGTTACTAATTAAATAAAAACAGTAAAATTTGATATGACCATAGGGAAAAAATATATGTAAAACAGTGCTGATGAAGTGTACAATTGAAACTTAAATCCTATTGCAAATTCTGTGTAAAAAAGTGACAGAAACTGTGCAGTTGCATTGTATTTCTACTGCTTTGTAAGATGTGTAGGCCTACTGGAACATAGCAATAAATGAGCTGTGCTTTTGCAACTAAATTCAGTATAGTGTTAATACTGGACTATCATCATGCTGAGTGCATTCAAACTTGTTCTCGAAACTGAAACTCAAGGTACCGCAGAGAAGAATTAAAGTTCAAACCGCATAGTTTTATGTCCAGGGAGGGTGCCCCCTACACTAGATGAGGGGGGTTGACCATATGATTATCCCTCTCCCCCCTAGAAAATCATGAAACTGTAATGAGGCTGAACTTGAGCCTTCCAACAGGTACATCTGATTTTCATGACTAAGGTCAAAATGACTATTCTGGATGCTCAGAATGCATATCAGACAATCTCAGAACTGCTGGCGTACAGATCCCCTGCCGCAGGGCTTTGGCCCTTTGGGCCTTGCATAGGGCTGCCCCCTTCAAATATGACCTTGACCCATGTTTGCCCCCCTCCCCCCCCCCCCTCTGAGACACCCGTGGCTACGTCACTGATTGACTGCCCACCTGAACGTTCTAAACAGGAACCTACAACAAGGAAAATTACAGAATGTAACCCAGTTAGTGGGAAATGTTGATTCTCTCCGTAAAAAGCTGCAACTTTTCAGTGAATACTTAAACGAGAATGATCTAACACACTTCCCTTCTTGTCATGAATTGAACAGAAATAATGGAACATACTCTTCATCTTTTTTGGAAAACTTGAACGGTTATATTGTGAATTTGAGGCGCTGGAGAGGTAGAAGGTGTCATTGGGAAGTATGGCGTACCAGGTGAAAATGAGAGTGGTGAGAGACTGGTAGATATGTGTGTTGAACAAGAGATGGTAATAAGTGCTAGCTTTTTTAAAAAGAAAGATAAAAATAAGTATACATGGGTAAGAGTGGCAAATGGAAGAGTAGTAGAAAGGGCATTAATGGATTATGTGTTGATAACTAAAAGAATGTTTGGAAGATTGAAAGACGTGCACGTGTTTAGGGGTATGGCTAACGGTATGTCTGATCATTTTTTGGTGGAAGGAAAATTAGTTGTAGCAAAAGAGTGGGGGAATAGAGTAGGTGGATGTAAAAGGGAGCTAGTGAGGGTTGAAGAGCTAATAAAACCGGGGGTAAAAAGTAAATATCAGGAAAGGTTGAAAATGGCATATGACGAGGTGAGAGTAAGAGAAACTGGTAATTTAGAGGAGGAGTGGAAATTAGCAAAAGAAAATTTTGTTGGGATTGCAAGTGATGTATGTGGCAAGAAGGTTATTGGAGGCAGCATGAGGAAGGGCAGTGAATGGTGGAATGAAGGAGTGAAGGTAAAAGTGGAAGAGAAAAAGAGGGCTTTTGAAGAATGGCTGCAGAGTAATAGTATAGAGAAGTATGAAAAATATAGAGAGAAAAAGGTGGAAGTAAAGCGCAAGGTACGTGAGGCAAAGAGGGCAGCTGACCTGAGGTGGGGTCAGGGATTGGGTCAGTCATATGAAGAGAATAAGAAGAAGTTTTGGAAAGAAGTGAAGAGAGTAAGAAAGGCCGGCACAAGAATTGAAGAGACAGTGAAAGATGGAAATGGAAGGTTGTTAAAAGGAGAGGAGGCAAGGAAAAGGTGGGCGGAATATTTTGAAAGTTTGCTGAATGTTGAGGATGATAGGGAGGCAGATATAATTGCTGTTCCAGGTGTTGAGGTGCCAGTGATGGGAGATGAGAATGAGAGAGAGATTACAATAGAGGAAGTGAGGAGAGCACTAGATGAAACGAGAGTAGGAAAAGCATCTGGTATGGATGGTGTGAAAGCTGAGATGTTGAAGGAAGGGGGTGTGACTGTACTTGAATGGTTGGTAAGATTGTTTAATGTGTGTTTTGTGTTGTCAATGGTACCAGTAGATTGGGTCTGTGCATGTATTGTACCACTATATAAGGGTAAGGGAGATGTGCATGAGTGTTGTAATTCAAGAGGTATTAGTTTGTTGAGTGTAGTTGGAAAAGTGTATGGTAGAGTACTGATTAATAGGATTAAGGATAAAACAGAGAATGCAATCTTGGAAGTACAGGGTGGTTTCAGAAGAGGTAGGGGTTGTATGAATCAGATTTTTACAGTTAGGCAGATATGCGAGAAATATTTAGCAAAAGGTAAGGAGGTGTATGTTGCGTTTATGGATCTGGAGAAAGCATATGATAGAGTTGATAGGGAAGCAATGTGGAATGTGATGAGGTTATATGGAGTTGGTGGAAGGTTGTTGCAAGCAGTGAAAAGTTTCTACAAAGGTAGTAAAGCATGTGTTAGAATAGGAAATGAAGTGAGCGATTGGTTTCCAGTGAGAGTGGGGCTGAGACAGGGATGTGTGATGTCGCCGTGGTTGTTTAACTTGTATGTTGATGGAGTGGTGAGAGAGGTGAATGCTCGAGTGCTTGGACAAGGATTAAAACTGGTAGACGAGAATGATCATGAATGGGAGGTAAATCAGTTGTTGTTTACGGATGATACTGTACTGGTAGCAGACACAGAAGAGAAGCTTGACCGACTAGTGACAGAATTTGGAAGGGTGTGTGAGAGAAGGAAGTTGAGAGTTAATGTGGGTAAGAGTAAGGTTATGAGATGTACGAGAAGGGAAGGTGGTGCAAGGTTGAATGTCATGTTGAATGGAGAGTTACTTGAGGAGGTGGATCAGTTTAAGTACTTGGGGTCTGTTGTTGCAGCAAATGGTGGAGTGGAAGCAGATGTACGTCAGAGAGTCAATGAAGGTTGCAAAGTGTTGGGGGCAGTTAAGGGAGTAGTAAAAAATAGAGGGTTGGGCATGAATGTAAAGAGAGTTCTATATGAGAAAGTGATTGTACCAACTGTGATGTATGGATCGGAGTTGTGGGGAATGAAAGTGACGGAGAGACAGAAATTGAATGTGTTTGAGATGAAGTGTCTGAGGAGTATGGCTGGTGTATCTCGAGTAGAAAGGGTTAGGAACGAAGTGGTGAGGGTGAGAACGGGTGTAAGAAATGAGTTAGCGGCTAGAGTGGATATGAATGTGTTGAGGTGGTTTGGCCATGTTGAGAGAATGGAAAATGGCTGTCTGCTAAAGAAGGTGATGAATGCAAGAGTTGATGGGAGAAGTACAAGAGGAAGGCCAAGGTTTGGGTGGATGGATGGTGTGAAGAAAGCTCTGGGTGATAGGAGGATAGATGTGAGAGAGGCAAGAGAGCGTGCTAGAAATAGGAATGAATGGCGAGCGATTGTGACGCAGTTCCGGTAGGCCCTGCTGCTTCCTCCGGTGCCTTAGATGACCGCAGAGGTAGCAGCAGTAGGGGACTCAGCAGTATGAAGCTTCATCTGTGGTGGAAATGTGGGAGGTTGGGCTGTGGCACCCTAGCAGTACCAGCTGAACTCGGCTGAGTCCCTGGTTAGGCTGGAGGAAAGTAGAGAGTAGAGGTCCCCTTTTTTGTTTTGTTTTTTGTTGATGTCGGCTACCGCCCCAAAATTGGGGGAAGTGCCTTTGGTATATGTATGTGTATGATGATATATATATATATATATATATATATATATATATATATATATATATATATATATATATATATATATATATATATATATATATATATATATATATATATTTATATATGGTTGTGGTTGTGGCTGTGTGTGTAGATGTACTTTGATTATAAAGTATTTTGAAGTCAAAAAGGAATAGAACTGTGAAAGGTTCTATTTTTTCTTGTCTTATGATTAGAAATTATTACTAAATACTAGTATCTGAGTTGTTTATATTTTTTTTTCTCTTTTTGTATATCATATGTACTTTAATTATGATTGGAAGTTAAATATTAACAGAACTATATAAGCTTTGAATTTTTAATTATCACCTTATTTTTTTCTTTTTTTTTTCTTCGGAAAAAATATTCATAGACAAATAAGTGTGGAGCAAAATCTTATGACACGGTGTGTAAACTCTTCAAGTGCATCTACATACTTGGTAAAAAAAAAAAATCATTTACATAAAGGATGCTCCCCTTCAGGTACTGCACCAGGAATTATAATTTTAATGTTAATCTCATTTTTTTTGGTCCGTGCCATCAAGGATTTCAGGTAATGAGACCCTTGGCATGGAAAAGGTTGAACCACCCTGCTCTAAGTATTAAATCACAAAGAGTTATTGTTGATTGGCACCATAGTGAGTATAGGAATGTGATATCTGGTGTTTTATAGGGCAGTGTTCGTGGCCCATTATTTTTCATACTATATACACGGGACATGGGGTTTGTCATAGATAACAAGCTCGTTGCATGTACAGATAATGCTACTCTCTTTGCATCAATTTCATCTCCTGAATATAGATCTGGTGTTGCTTAATCCTTAAATAGACATCTAGCTAAAATTAGTGCATGGTGCAAATTATGTGGCATGAAGTTGAATCCTAACAAAACTCAAAGTATGATTGTAAGTAGGTCAAGGACAGTAGCTATACTCAACATCCGGATCTCAGCATTGATGATGTTTCTTTAACTCTGTAAGTCGCTTTTAAAACTTAGGTGTGATTCTCGACGGCATATTTACCTTTGAGATGCACATTATTTCTGTGTTTTCTTTAATTGCACGAAAGGGGCTTATTGTGAAAGTCTTTTAAGATTTTTGGTGATCAATCTATTCTAAAGAAGTGTTTTAGTTCTTTCCCTCTACCCTGCTTCGATTATTGTTTTCCTGTCTGGTCTTCAGGTGTTGATTTCCACCTTAATACATTGGACAGGAACTTACGGTCTATTAAATTTCTTATTCCTGATCTAGATACTAATCTCTGGCACCATTATTCAGTTACTTCATTATGCATGTTGCCTTAGTTTTTTCATAATTCTGACCATCCATTACATCCAGATCTTCCTGGATAGTAGCATCCTATTTGCAATAGTAAGTATGCAGTTAATTCTAACAGTCAGGCCTTTTCTATCACGAGGCTCATTAATACAAAGTATTTTAGAAATTTTATTCCACATATCAATTTGTAGAATGATCTTCCTAACTGGGTAGTTAATCGGTAGAACTCAAAAGACCCAACTTGCAACAAAGGTTTTTATATTGAACCGGCTGACGTAAGACTCTTTGTATAGTTTATATAAGAAAGATTTGTTTTAATGATGTTAGTGTTCTTGAAATATTGCATTTTAATTTTTCATTACTTTTCATATAGTTTATTTATTTCCCTATTATCTTTCCCTCCTTATTCGGCTATTTTTCCATGTTGGAGACCTTGCGCTTATAGAATCCTGTTTTCCCAACTACAGTTGTAGCTTACCTAGTAATATATATATATATATATATATATATATATATATATATATATATATATATATATATATATATATATATATATATATATATATACATATGTATATATATATTTTATATATATATATATATATATATATATATATATATATACGCAGGCAATTTACGCAGCCTCCCGGGTTCCAAACTCACCTGTTTGTTTTTACAAAAAATCTGTTACACTTGATTAATATCCAAGCTCTGAGAAAATTATATAATTCCCAGACGGCAATATTTCGAAACACTGAATTTTCAAAGGTCTCTTACGTACACTCAAAACTAATTCGGTAATTATTATTAGGAACTATTCAAAACAACCTCTTACTTTGATTCTTAAACAAGAATGTGAGAGAGTTCTGTAAGAAACACTGGTCATCGAAATAATACAAAATTTACAAATATAAATATATTTTATAAAGAATTACAAGACTTTGAAAGATTTTAAACCAAAATCAATCACTCGAAATATCAAATCTGAACAAAACCTTAGCTAATACAAGAAAAAGATACTTATGAAAATTATATAATCACTTGACTCGAAATATTAAATCTGAACAAAACCTTAGACTAAGACAAGAGAATGTTACGCTGAAAATTATACAATCACTTGTTTCACTGGAAATTAAATTCTACACAAACTATCTTCATGATTAATAAAAATAGTTAACCTTTAATACTCTAATGATTATACTTTCATTGAAATTTACATAAAAGTAACTGATAAACTTACGAATTTATATCTCACACGAAGGTACTGACCAAATAGCACTACAAATACACTTCACGTTTTTGCATATATCTCACAGGGCCAGTTACAAAGATTTATATTATACCTGCACGTAAAATAACACAATAAATTTGAATTCAACTTTAAAGTTTCGTCAAACTTTGATCACACTACACACGAGATATGTTGGGTATAAAGTCAATCACTTTGGTGAGGACACAAACTCGAGGCACTTGAGAGAGAGATGTGAACTTGGCTCTTACAAAGGGACAGGTTGGTTCTCTTCTGCTGCTATGCATCCATGGGGCCACATATATATTGAATTAAAAATTCTAGATCCTTCTAGGTAAGGGGGTCAAGAAGCTTGGGGCTGTGCCTAATGGCATAAGGTTGCCAACGATTAGGTCTCAGAAGCATACCAACGCACTAGTAAGACGATTCTCTCTCAGCTAGCTCCGCCCGCCTCCCTCCTCGAAACTTTAAATAGAAGATAAAACTAACTTTGTTTTTCGAAAATATTCCAAACATGTGGAAAATATAAAAATTACATAATTTCTCACAAATATAATGCAATAGCTCATGAAAACATTTTAAAAAATTACATAAACCCTCGTTCATACCTGGTATGATCTTTCCAGCACACTTAATTGATATTGCAAAAGACTTTGTAACAAAATACACAAAATGAAAAGTAAATTCTCCTAAGAATAATGTAAACTTACGTATACTGACTTGAATGAAAAATACAATGATATAAACGACGAAAGTCTTACGTAATTTACATACAATTACTTATACCTACATGAGATAAGCTTACCTCTTAAATACACAAATGAAATACATGAATA
>NC_090735.1:101967035-101969535 GCF_036898095.1 Palaemon carinicauda
CCTGACAGAGAGGACAACGACTCAATACTTGAATACGGTAAGACACAAATACCCGGACCTTGACACACCAGACAAAGCCACCCAACCCATATATGCCACCCTTCCCTCATGCCTCAATCAATGACCTCTACAGCCATTTACTGATGCCCATCAGTCGCAGTTCTGCTACTACCACTCCAAATTCAGGGCTGCTGCGAAGAAATGTACAGATGGTTTTCAGTGGCCAAAAAACATGCAAATAGGCCATCACTTGTAGGGGTGGAGTCCCCTGTTATACCAGTGCTTGCCGTTTTTTTCTACTAGAGTCACTCTACAGGACACAAAGTAGTCATTCTAAGGTTGCTGACATCCACCTGGTAGCTGATAACGCATCTGAGATCACCACACACGGGTACGAAACACTCACAACATCGCTTGGGAGCGCTAAATACCATTGGAAATTTCTTGTTGCCGATAATAATATTGCCACTACTTAGTGCGGATTTCCTCACACATTGCCACCTCCCCGTTCATGTGGGGTATGGATGATTCGTCAGCGCAGTCTTGTACTCATCGACACTTCAACCAGCCCCCTCTGACCTTGCACTCCCACTCCCCATCAGCACACCCGTGTAGGCCTACCCCCACCTCCTCACGTCGCACCTGGAAGTCTTCCATCATGAACTTTGCCAAATGCCCACGGTTCTCGACATGAACAGTATTTATTAACATATCAAGAGGATGGGGTCTCAGTGCTCACCAGATTGCAGGCGTCTGGCCCTGGATCGTTTGACAGCTGATAAACAAACATCGCTAAAATTGAAGAAATTGGCCTTTGCCAAAAGGCCTGAAACCCATAGCAATCACCCTTACACATCATTCTGAAGACAGAACTAGAACACTACCCCATCCCAAACATCGCCAACATTACTTCCTTCTTGCACAAAGCGAAGGTTTTCTCCATGCTCTACCTCGTGAAGGGGTTTTATCCGGTGCATATGATCCGAGAAAGCATTAAGATCGCTATCACCAACCTCTCCGGTACATACACTTTCAATTACTCCTGCTTCAACCTTTATAATGCTAGGGCCACTTTTCAGTGCCCCATGGATGGCATCTTAGGGGACCTCCCCTTCTGCATATGTTACGTGGACAACATACTTGTGTTCTTTCCTCCAAAGAGGAACACTTTCACCACCTACGCATCTTTCTTGACCGCCTACATCAGAACGGCCTTGTAGTCCAGTACAGCGAGTGTACCTTGAATGCAAACGAAGCATTGTTCTTAGGGCACAGTATCACTCTTAAAGGCATCCACTCCCTCCCTGAGAAGGTAGCAGCCATTCAAAACTTCCCCATATCCTCGGCCGTCAAAGTACTGCAAGAATTCTTGGGCATGGTAAACTATCTTCATCAATCCCTTCCAGCCATCACCCTACTTTTGACTCCATCTTGACCCCCTTTATGCCTCCCTCAAGGGCAAACCAAAAGACCTGATGTGGGTCCCCTTCAAGAAGCGGCCTTCTGCAACGCAAAGAATGCTCTATCAACTTCTGCTGCTCTAACTTTTCAGGTGACACTTGAACCTCACCTTCTCTCCAGCAATGCCAGTGACATCGCTATTGCTGTAGTACTCGAGCAAGGGATCAACGGCTTGCCTTGCCGTTTAACCTTCTTCAGTAGAAAACTGTTTAAGGCAGTATCCAGCTACTTTACCTGCGACCGTGAATTGCTGGCGGTGCATTTGACTGTCCATTAATTTTGCCATTTCTTAGAAGGTACACCCTTCATCATTCACATGGACCAAATTCCTCATTCAATTGACAGTCTGATGAATGGTCCAACCATTAACGCTGACATTTCTCCGCCAGGACTGAAGGCTGAATACAACTGCACCCTTCAACACGTCTCTGAGAAAATTAATACCGTTGCCAATACCCTGTTAAAACACATATTAACTACCAATTACCTGGAATTCTATTACAATGCCTTAGCAGAATTCTAGCAAAATGACCCATAGTACCAAGCATGCAGGACATCCTGCATAGCCCCCTGTTGGGAAAACTTCGCCCTCGACAACTCCAACGCGACCCTCCTCTGTGATGTAAGTACTGGTAGACTAAGACCATGAATACCTGCTCCCATGTGCTGACAATGTTTATTTGGCCAGGCATTAGTAAGTATACTAAAGTTTAGGTCCGTGCCTGTATTTCATGCCAAACTTCAGAAGAACATTGACACATGGATTCAGGAGTGTGCACCTTTACTCAACCTCAGCATCAATTTTCCAACATCTGTGTTGACATAGTAGGTCCCCTACCCACACTACAAGGACATCATCAACTTATTACCGTCATTGACCACTCCACTCGTTGGCCTGGAACTATAACCATGCAAACAGCAAAAACAACCTAATGTACATCTACCGTATTCTTAGGGTGGATAGTGAATTGGGTATCCCTGAGCACATTACTTCTGTCAGGAGTACAACTTTCACCTCTCAATTGTGTTCATCATTAGC
>NC_090735.1:101979535-101984535 GCF_036898095.1 Palaemon carinicauda
ACTTGTATTGGACAAAGGTTTTATATCCGCATAGGAGGAAAACCAATGCAATATAGCTTGCATAAAGGAACAATTCTATTAGAATTATCCCAGATAAGGTACATAGAATGAATGCTCAATTATACCAATAAATTGACACAGGTGAAGGAGACGCAAGGTTCTCAAGAACCAGATTATTGACAGGCAATAAATAGACAGGTTAACCACAATTATATATATATATATATAAGAAGAGGATAACCCAAAACTTTAAGCATAAGTATGATAGTAAACAGAGCTTGTTTGTCTGAAAGAAAAAACATTAGATGCCACTTTTAAGATACCGAGGTATCAAAGTCATAAAAGCCTGTATTACAAACCAATGACATTAGCGTTAGAAACGCTCGGCACACATGTCTGCACTTATGCTAGGTTCACCTTCGGAAATGGAACAGTCTGGATGGGCAACACAGTTCCCTCACTTAGTTTGTAGTACAGTATGTAACTACACACTCACCCTGGAATTAATCGTCCCAATTAAGACCACTGTTCCTTGCAGAGTTAAACAGTAGGGTTAACACCGCGACCCACTGCTACCACAGATCTCTTTTAGTTCCTCTACTTGCTTCGCATAATGGCGAAAGAACACTCTGGAAGACTTCCAGCCAGTGTATGAACGGAAATGTTCAAAATCCATACAATTAAAGAAATTTAAGAATGAGGCAACTTTCCTCGGATCGTGACCTGCGGGTGTATTGTCAGGATCCGCTCTGCGAATAAAATATGTGATTTTCGCTCTGAGTTGATTCAGAGATAAATTTGAGCCTGATGTTTCTCCCCTGAATAGTTGACCACCCTTGAAGTCTGAAGTTCTATGAAGATAGACCTTTAGGCATTCTACTGGACATAGAGATGCATCTTCTTTCAGAGGGCAGATTCTCCAGGGACCCCACCTGTTGGTGGGTAACTCATTCTTGGCGAGAAACGTAGGATCCGGAAACAGGTTCAGTTCTTCCCCATCCAGGAACTGAACACGACCTGCCTCTCTCGAAAGGCTACAATCTCACTAACCCTGCCCCGGACGCGAGTGCAAAATAGGAAAATAACTTTTTGTGTCAAATCCTTTAACGCACACTCTTCATTGCTCAACAGAGAAGCGAAATGAAGAACTTGTCTAAAGACCATGAAATGGGCTTTGGAGGTGCTGAAGGTCTGAGCCTAGCACAGGCTTTCGGGACTTTATTAAAGATCTCGTTACCTAGGTCAACCTGGAAGGCATATAGAATGGGTCTTGTCAAAGCAGACTTACACGCTGAAATCGTGTTCGCTGCCAACCCTTGACCATGGAGGTGGGGAAAAAAGATAAGCAGAAGTCTGTCAAGATCTCCTGCGGAATCTTCGCCTTGACAAAAGGCCACCCATTTTCTCCAAGATGACTCATATTGCCTTCTAGTAGATTTGCACTTATATTCCTCAAGGAAGTCTATACTGGCTTTCGAAATCCCGAAACGCTTTCTCACCGCTAGGGAGAGAAAATCATGTACTGCAGGGTCCGGGTTTTCTGTAATGAAGCGCAGACAGTTGACTTCTGGACTCGCTGGGTCAGAACTGGATCTGGTAGTGGTACAAACTTCAGCTACAGTTCCAATGCCAGGAGGAACCACACGCTGTTCGGCCACTTGTGGGCCACTATTGCCGCTACCCTTTGAAGGATCTCAGTTTGTTGAGGACCCTCAACAGAAGGTTGTGAGGAGGGAACAGATAAATCTTGGACCATCTGTTCCAGTCGAGGGACATCGCGTCCACTGCTTCCGCTAAGGGGTCCTCGTACGGGGTACGTACAGGGGCAACTTCTTGTTGTCTTTCGTCGCAAAGAGGTCTATCTGCAGTTCTGGGACTGATTCAGAATGAAGGAGAATGATCCTGCGGTCACATTGCGGACTCCTTGAAGGTGAACTGCCGACAGGTACCACTTCTTCTTTTCCGCCAATCGGAAGACGGCCAACATCACCTGGTTGAGAGGTGGTGACCTCGATCCTTGTCGATTCAAGTATCTCACAACTACCTCGCTGTCTATCACCACTTTATGTGGAACGAATGACGCGGGGAGACTTTCTTTAAGGTAAGGAGCACTGCCCTAGCTTCTAGAAAGTTTTATGAGAAAGGTCTTGAATAGCCTGGACCAAATCCCCTGGACTTTTTTCCGATGAGAGTGACCTCCCCATCCCTCCTTCGAGGCGTCTGAGTGAATCGTCACCGACGGGGGAGGTGGCTGAGGAAGAACCTGACTTCTTTAGATGTCTGGCTTGGAACCAAGGCCTGAGAAGAGTACTTAGCCGAAGCGGCTGGTCTTCTCAGATCTCTTCACGCGTTTGATGCATAACTTCTCCAAACTCCGATTGCATCCTTTAGCTGTGCTCTTAGCACTGGGTCTGTCACCGAAGCAAACTGGAGAGAGCGCAGTACTCTCTCCTGCTCGTGTCTTGATATCCTTTCGGAATCTTGAAGTCTCTTGACAGAACCCGCTATCTCCTTCCTTTTCTTCGCCGGGGTGGAGAAACGGTGTGACAAAAGGTCCCAGTGGATCTTAGCCACTGGAACTTTTGAGATGGAGAAAGTCGAGACTTTTTCTGTTGATCTTGAAGCCTAGGTACTCTAGGAACTGGATCACTTGACTGGAAGCTTGCAAGCATTCTGTCTCGGATGCTGCCCACACCAACCAGTCGTCCAGGTAGGCTACTACCTGAATTCCCTTTAGGCGAAATTGTTTGAGAGCTACGCTCGCAAGCTTCGTAAAAATCCTTGGGGCTATGTTTAGCCCGAATGGCATGGCTCCGAAGGCGTATAGTCTTCGTTGTAGCCTGAACCCTAGGTAGGGGGAGAGTCGATGGCTAATTGGAATGTGCCAGTAGGCGTCTGACAAGTCTATAGAGACGGAATATGCCCTCTTGGGCAGTAAGGTCCTTATGTGTTGCAGTGTTAGCATTTTGAATTTGCAATTCACTATGAACTTGTTAAGTGGCGACAAGTCCAGAATGACTCTGAGCTTTTCCGAGTCTTTCTTGGGAACACAAAACAGCCTCCCTTAGAAATTGATGGGCTTCACCCTTTTTCTCCAACAGTTCTTGAACGTACTCCTCCATAACGGGGGTGGAGTGTTGGAAAAACCGAAGGTACGGGGGTGGAGTGCTGTACCAGCTCCCACCCAGTCCATTCTTGAGTAGGCTGTGGGCCCAGGGATCGAAGGTCCACCGATCCCGAAATTTCAGAAGTCTCCCTCCTACCGGTATCACCTCACTTGGACTGCCGTCCTGAGGTCTTGCCTTCCTGACCACGACCACCCCTGAATCCCCTTCCCCTTGAGGGGCGTCAAGACGAGCCTCTGGCTGCTCCTCTAGGCTTTGCTCGAAAGGAAGTAGACTGCCCTTCGAACGCTGGGGTGAATGCCGTGGACTGTGTCGACACGGCCTGGGGTACCCACTGAAAGGTGGTCGGGGTTTGTGCCACGATCTGGGGCACTGGGGGCAATGGCAATTGCAGTTGCTGTTGCTGTCTAAGAGGCTTGGCTGGCCGAGACGGTAGCCTAGTCCTCATAGTCTTCCTCTTTGGTTGAGGACCCTCATCCGGGGAAGACTTTCTTTTGATAGCCAGGCCCCACTTCTGGAGAAGGTTTCTATTCTCCAAGGCGGCTTTATCAACAACTTCTTTGACCAAGTCGGTAGGGAAAAAGGTCTTTTCCCCAAATGTTGGAGGAGATTTGTTTCTTTAGCTCGTGCCTCACCGTAGCCGAGGTAAACACGAACTCCCTACAAGCTCTCCTTGCCTTGACGAAGCCATAAAGGTCCTTCGTCACTGTGGCCAGATGAGGCTTGGCCACTACCATGAACATTTCATGGACCTTGGGGTCACTTGCCATCGTCTCGAGAATAGTCTGAAGAGACATTGGGGCAGTCAGTCTTTCTTTTGTATCGAACTCACTTCGCAAAAGAAAGTCAGACAGCTTAGGGAGGTCCTTGCCGAACTGACGTCCGGCAATATCAACCTCCAACTTTCCCACTGAGAACGTAAGATGGACGTCCTTCCAGTCTTTGTGGTCCTCTAGGAAGGGGCAAGACTTGCCGGCCTCGATTGCTTTTAGTACAGCCAGAAACCCTTTCTGTAACAGGGGGAAGGCTCTAGTAGGCGAGGACACAAAGGAAGGGAGCTTCCTATTCAATGCAGCTACCTTTGAGTTAGAGAAGCCCCTCTCTTTCATCGAGGATGAAAGTAGAGCTTGAGCCTTAGCATGGTCCATCACTATGACCTCCTTCGGCTCTGTCTCCTCCTTTGAAGCTGGTTCCTTCCTCAGCCGGACATAACAGTCCGGATATGATGCCTTGCTGGGCCAGAATTCCACCCTCCAGGGGAACTGAGCCCAGCTTATCCGAGATGACGATCTTTCCAGTCGTCATCGGCATGTGCTCAGCATACCTCCATGGGTTAGCATCTGAGCACAAGGGAAGGTCTTTCACATTGAGCTTTTTCTGGGGCCCATGTGATTCTGCAAGGCACTGCAATCGAAGTTCCATTGCAGCCGCCTTCTCTTGATTCTTCTTCTGTATTTGTTGGATCATTCCAACAATAGAAGAGAGGGCCTGTCCCAGCTCTACTGGGAGACCGGCCGATGTAGAGGGGCTTGAACTTCATCCTGGGCTTCTGCCAGGAGGTCTTCCTCCTGACACCCGTCCACATCAGACATCCTGTCATTTAGCTGGATGTCTTGCATCGCGACCGCGACTTCAGCATCCACCTGGATCTGAACTTAGGGGATCTCCTCTTGAGGCTGGGGAATCACTGCATCAGCTGATGCCTTAGGGAAAGGATACGCCCTCATCTTCTCACTTGGAAGATAAGGGCCAGAAGTATTCTTTTGGAAGCCCCTTACCCAGGTACGAAGCTTCTTCCTAGCTATTTAAATGTCTCATTAATCAGGTTAGTGCACACAGTACATACCTGAGGGTCCCAATACTGGAGATCATCCT
>NC_090735.1:101989535-101997035 GCF_036898095.1 Palaemon carinicauda
TATTATTATTATTATTATTATTATTATTATTATTATTATTATTATTATTATTAACAATACTGTAGCCATGAAACTTGAAAGGAAAGTTTTATTTGGCCCCAGAATAATGATTTCTAATGTTGCAAAAATAAAGTAATCTTGTTCACATCAAGGCATATTGAAAGCTTGCTAGAGATGTATTTTAAGGAGACTAAGCGTGAGTAGGTCTCCCGTGTCAGGTATTTGAGCATCGTTATAGATGAGTTAAATTTCACTCGGCAATTAGCTGAATGTTTTAGAAAATTAAGCAAACTACAAGGTGTTTTTACCTACTCTCCTCACTTGTGCCTCAGTCTGCTCTTATGAACACGTATTACTTCTTAGCGTACCCTATAATAACACAAAATATTATCATTTGGGTTGGTGTTCCTAAGATTAACCTCTAATATTAAAACCGCTCTCAATAAAATACTAAGGAACATTGTAAAGGTTGAGCCTGACGAAAATAACGTATCTTTGATGACAACCAGGGATAAAGAAAAGGTGAAATTAAATGAAATTCTATTATATATACAATTATTTCCTTTTGAAAAATTATTCGTGATGTTTTTTCTAGTCTGACATTTTAAATCTGCATTATACCCCACTGTTGCCTTCACATTCGTATGGAACTCGGGGCGTGAGGATCAATCTTCCGGCAATTAGGGTGGAGGTGGAGATGCAGTCTACTATGTTTCACACATGTACAGTACCAACTGTTAAACGAACTACCTCGTGAGTCGTGAACTCGTAAAGCCTCGGGCTATTATGACCTTGAAGAAAATATAAACATATGGCTTCATTAATTATCTTTTTGTCTTTTTTACTTTATTATTTTATAAATCAATATGTAGAAATCGCTAAGCGTAACCGAGTGAATATTCTTAATTAGCTGACTGTTTTCATGGTAGTGGTGTTCTATATATCAGATTCTTTATTACTTTTTCTGTTTAAAAACAATCTTATTTTGAACCATGGTTTATTTTGCCATAGTGTTTTAATGGTTTTTATTGGGTTATTGTATACAATATAATTATTATATTTTGAAATATCTGCATTCTTAATTATCAAGGCAATAACAGAACTTAGTTCCTTTATTGGCTTCTTATGTATATTTCGAATGTAAGAATAAATAAACTCTATATTCTAAGTCTACTACTATTATTATTATTATTAGTAGTAGTAGTAGTAGTAGTAGTAGTAGTAGTAGTAGTAGTAGTGTATTTAATATTATTATCAATAACAATAAAATTATTTAGTACATTATTATTTCAATATTTTCAATATTACTTTCATATTGATATTAATTCAAAATTATCCTGGAATAATAATTCACTATTATATTAATATCGTATTAAAAATCCTATTATTTTTGGTGATAATATTGGTTTGAAATTATTATTATTTCATTATCAATAATAAATGATTTCACTTTCTTTTTAATATCCTTATTTTAATATTCATACTATTTCGATATTAATATTATTTTATGATTATGTTCATATCATTTTCATATTAATATTATTTTCATATTATTTTCGCGCTATTTTTATATTGTTTTCATATCATTTCAATATAATTTTTGTCATATTACTTTCAAACTATTTTGTTATTATTTTTTATAGTATTACCTCCGCCAAGGAAGTATTGCCAACGAGTCGGTTTATTCATTTGTGTCTGTGAACAGGATTAGGTCAAAACTACTTGACGGATTTTGATGAAATGTTCATCAAAGATAGACCTTAGAACATGGAGGACCCCATTAAACTTTCGAGCTGTCTCGGATCCGGTTTCTAGATCCGAATTTGCAATTTTTCTGTGTCTGTGGACAGGATTACGTCAAATCTACTCGACGGATTATTAAAACCTTTTCACCACAGATAGATCATATTCAAAATCTGGTTTTTAGATAAAGTTTTTCGTTCCATGATCGAAACTGGAACAAGAAAAGAAAACACATTAGGAAAATTAGTAGAATTAACTATAAATGCAAACACTGCAATCAATATAGTATTTGCATCATGTTCCCAAATCATCTTATAATGCTCACTATAAGTATCGAGACGATATTCACAGAAATAAATGAATTATAATCAATATTGAAAACTTGTGAAAATAGATCACAGTAACTTACTCAGTAAACAGGTTGCATATACGCAACCAGGAAAACTTTGAATGGCAATTTCTGAGAAATGGTGAGAGATAGGACAATAACAGTTATTGCTTCAGCAGTGTCTATTGTAACTAACCGTTGCTGGGTAAAGTTCGGTTCTAAAACAGAACTAAAGCACTGCTGAAGAAAAAAAAATATTGGCTCTGCGCACATAGGTGTTACCGTATTGAAAACCCGCTTACCTTACCAGGGTTTCGGTATATTAATAGTATTCTAATATTAATATTAATGATATTTTTATATCACTTTAACATTAATATTAATATCAATTTGATATTAATATTGATTTGATATTTATCTGAATGCTATTTAAATTTTTATATATTTTGAAATTATTCAAAAATTTATATTCTAATATTCTCTTGATGATTATATAAATGATATCCTATTATTAATCATAATGTTATTTAAAATATTATTTAAGTGAAATTATAATAATTTCAATATTTCAATATTAGTATTTCAATGTTAATATTAATATCATTGTAATATACATTTATTGTCTTTTCACTACTATTAATAATATTATTTTTGTACTAATCTCATTCTGATGTTAATATTACTTTAATATTGATACTATTTTTATTATTATTATTATTATTATTATTATTATTATTATTATTATTATTATTATTATTATTATTATTGATACTAATACTAATTTAAGGTCATTTAATATTAATCTTGAGATTATTTGGATAATTTTATTGTTAATAATATTTTACTATTAAAATTATTTTGATTATATTAATATTGATAATAACATTAATAATTTTAACATTCTTATATTATATTAGTATTAATAATAACATTATTTTTATATAATCCTAATTTTAGTTTAATAATTAAATATCATAGAAATATTCTAAAATTTATATTATCATATATTCTTTCACTGATAATGTTAATAATATTTTATTAATGATCATAATTTTATCTTCATATTATTTCAATATTATTATATTAATATTTATCATCATCATCCTCTAATCCTATGTACTGTACATTGACGCAAAGGCCCTCGGTTAAATTTCACAAGTCGTCTTTATCTTGAGCTTTTATGTCAATACTTCTTCATTCATCATCTCCTACTTCACGCTTCATAGTCCTCACCCATGTAGGCCTGGGTTTTCCAACTTTTTTAGTGCCTTGTGGAGCCCAGTTGATAGTTTGGTGAACTAATTTCTCTTGGGGAGTGTGAAGAACATGTCAAAACCATCTCTATCTGTCCATCACCATGATCTTTTCCATATATGTCACTCGGGTAATCTCTCTTATAGTTTCCTCTCTAATCTTGCCCTGCCATTTGACTCCCAGTATTCTTTTGAGCGCTTTGTTCTTAATTTTACTAATTCTGTTGTAGACTGTTTCATTGACATACCACGACTCATGTCCATAGAGTAACACCAATCTCACTAAACTGATTTATAGCCCTAGTATTATTTTGATAATAATTATTTTATTGTTGATATCAAAATGTTAGTAAAATTATTTCAATATGGACTTTCAATTTTAATATTACTTTTGCTAAAAAACTTAATGTTATTCAATACTAATATAGATATTATCTTAATATATATATTATTATTCTATCAATCCTATTCTGAAATTAATTTTGTTTTGACATTATTATTATTATTATTATTATTATTATTATTATTATTATTATTATTATTATTATTATTATCATTATTATTATTATTATTATTATTATTATTATCATTATTATTGCTATTATTATTAATTTAATACCATTCAAATATTAAAGTTATTATACATGTATTATATTTTTTTATATTATTTTAATATCAACACTATTATAATGATAATAAAATTTTCTTATTTTTAATTATATTTTTGTATAATTTTCATATGGATATTATTCTCATATTAATATCTTTCAATACTAGCCTATACTGTATAAAGTATAAAATTATTTACATATTATCTTAACATAATTCTAATATTATTTTTATATCGATTTAATATTATTAATATGATTTTTCTAATAATATAATTTTAATATTATTTTAATGTTATTTTTTTATTAATAGTTATCGAATTTTAATATAAAATCAATATTTCATTATTATTTCTAAATTAAGATTAGATTACTTTACTATTAATTTTATTTCGATATTAATATTAATATTATTGTAATACTGATAACTATATCAAAATTATTTCAATTTTAATATTAATATTGATATTATTTTCATTTTGATATTCTTTAAATATTATTATTCTAATATCATTCTAATATTATATCAATAATATGATCCTAATATCATTCAATTATCAATCATTTATCATAGATGTTATTTAAATATTAATAGTGTGTTGATATTAATATCGCCTTATCATATCATGTCAATATAAATATTATTTTAATATTATATTAATAAATTTCTAATATCGATGTTAATATTGATAATATTTCTCTAATAATATTATTCTATTTTGATATTTTTTTTTAATATTATTTCAATATTATTATTATTATTATTATTATAATTTCAACATTATTTTATTATAATTTTGATATAAAAATTACTTTGCATCACATTAATAAAATTTTAATATTATTAAAATTTTAAATAAAATTGTTGATAATATCCTAATATTGTTTTAATAACATTTTAAAATTGATATTAATATTTTTCAATAATAATATTGCAATTGCTTTAAATTACCATTAATAGTTTTATAATATCAATCTTATCACTTTCTTATTATTGATATTATTCTAATTTTATAATTTTTCGATACTAATAACATTCCAGTAAAAATTTAGTTTTGATATAATTAATATTTTGATATTAATATCAATTTTATTTTAAAATCCTTTTAATATAATTTTATTGATAATCAAATTTTTATATGAAATTATTTTGATAATAGTATTATATTAATATCAATATGTTTCAATAATAATATTATAGTTTTTATTATTTTTTTAAATATCAATATCATATCAACATTAATGATAATTTACTATTATTAATATTTTATTTCTCTTTTATTCTAATATTATTTCAATACTAATATTAATATCAATATTGATATTCAAATATCTTTTTTAATGCTAGTAATAATATTCGTTTAATTTTAATATTTTTTTCAATAATACTAGTATATTATTTTAGATTTAATATTGTTCATATTTTAACATTAATATTAATAATATTTTAATATTATTTCAAAGTTATTTTATTGCTATTTTTTTATTAGGATTTTATTATTAATTTTCTTTTAATATAGGTACTATTTTACTATTTACATTCTGTTACTATTATCATTACATGAATATTGATATTGTTTTACAAATCATTAGAATATCATTATCATTATTTATATTTTTTGCTGATAATAATATTAATATTATTTTAATACTAATATTGATGATATTTTGATATTATTTCAATTTTATTTCATTAATAATCTTGATATTATCTCAATATTAATATTATTTGAATTCAATAATATTTCAATATCAATTATAGTAAAATTTTGCTATCAATATTATTCTATGTTAATTTTATTTCAATATCATTCTACTACTTCAATATTAATATTATTTTAACGTTAATATTATATCACTATCATTTTCATAATAAAATATATTTGATATCATTTTAATTTCACTTCAATGATAATATTGATACTTATATTAATATTATTTAAAAATCAATATTTATAATATTTTACTGTTGATATTTTATCTTAATCTTACTTTCTGTATCCTTTTGGTTTCCTAAGATATTAACATTATTTTGATATTAACATTATTCTATTATCATTTTGATATGAAAAATAATTTAATGTAATTTTAGTTTAATATGAATTTTAATACCATCTTAACATTAATGTTTTTAATATTATTTTATTATTCACATTATCTTAATATTGCTTTAATATTACCTTAATAGAGACATTGATATGTTTTATTGTTAAATCTTATTATGTTTTAATATTAATATTATTATCAATTAGATATTAATATTATTATTTTTCAATATTAGTATTATTTCAATTTTAATACTTTCATTACAAATAGTATTCCAATATCCTTTTAGTTTTAATATAGATAATATTTTGGTAATAATAGTAATGTCATTTTAATATTATCTGAATATAATGTTATTTAATTGATAATCGTGTTTTGATCTAGATGTTATTTACATATCAGAATTGCTTTGATATTAGTATTATAGTATTAATAATATTATTTAAACGTCTTTATTATATTAATAGTAATAACTTTTAATATTGACATTAATATTATTCAAATATTATTTGAATATCAATATTATATTATATTTGAATTAATAATAATTTACTATTAAGCGGACATAGCTTATGCTGATGACACTGCCCTTATTAGTAAAACGCCACAGACTTGCAAAGTTTGCTTACCAGAATGCATGAAATTTTACACAAGATTGGTATTAAGATAAATAGAAGAAAGACAGCAAGAATGAGAACGGATTATGTAATGGAAGATGAAATATCATCGAAAGGACAAAGGATTAAGGATTTAGGAACTAATATTTTTAATACATTTTTTGGAAATGGAGTTTAATGAAAGATTGAATAAAGCATATCAGATAATGGCTAGGCTAAGTAAAATTTTGAAATCAAATTTCCTGAAATTATAAATAAGAATCAGACTCTATATCAGTTTACTTAAATACGTGTTACTCTATGGTCATGAGTCGTGATATGACAATGAAACAATATTCAACAGATTTTGTATATATGAGAACAAAGCCTTCAGAAGAAAATTTGCAGTTAAATGACAGGACAGGATTCGAAATGAAGCTATAAGAGAGATTACACGAGTGCCTTATGTGGATGAGATCATAGTGAGGGGTAGATGGAGATGGTTAGGGCATACTCTTCACACTCCCCAAGAGAGATTAGTTCACAAAACTTTCAACTGGGCTCCACAAGGTACAAGAAGAGTTGGAAGATCCAGGCCTACATGGCTGAGGAATATGAAACGTGAAGTAGGAGATGATGAATGGAAAAGTATCAATTTAAAAGCTCAAGATAGAGACGATTAGCAAAATCTAACTGAGGCCCTTTGTGTCAATAGGCGTATTAGGAGATGATCATGATAATCATGATGATCATGATGATGATCATGATGATGATAATTAATTTGATATTATTTCAATAGCAGTATTCATATAATTATAGTACCAATACTAAATTATTTGTATAATAATATTTATACAATATAAGTATTGCTATTCTATTTCTATTGATATTTTTCTATTTCAATGTTATTTTATCAAGTTAATATT
>NC_090735.1:102002035-102022035 GCF_036898095.1 Palaemon carinicauda
AAAAGAGCTTGAAATCAGGAACACCTTTTTTTATAAAAAGGAGCAGGGAAAATGGACATGGAGAAGCCAAAATGGAGAAACGAAAAAAGAAATTGATTTTATTCATATTAAAACACTTGATTTAATTAAAGATGTAACAGTGTTGAACAATTTGAAGTCAGACCACCATAGAATGGTGAGAAGGAACAAAATTTATTCCATTTAAGTAAAAAAAAAAAAAAAAAAAACTAATTTCAAGAAAGAAAATAAAGACTCCTGTAATAAGAGAAAAATCCGGTGAGATTAGTTTAGCAATACAAAATAGTTATTCCCAGCTACATGATGTAATGGAGGCAAGTAAAGAAGAAATGAACAGCCATTTATTGGAATCATCATAAGAAATAGGTGGAAAGTTCTTAAACAAGATTGTAACGCACTTGTTTCACAAATGCTTCTCCCCTGTCACTAATCTTTTCTTTTTACATGATGCAGTACAAGCATGCTATTTTTGACAGACACATGTGCTTGCCACTCTCTTCTACCAAGGTCACACTCCAGGACACGACATAGTTTGTTTAAGTTTACAGATGTCAGCCTGGTAGCTGCCAACGGATCTGCGATACCCACCCACGGTTATGATAATTTCACATTATCGTTTGGAAGTGTCAAATATCATTAGAAGGTTCTCGTTCCTTGTGTCACATTGCTAATCCTTAGTCTTGATTTCCTCTTACATTTCCACCTCCTGGTTGATGTTATTCACCGACAGTTAGTCAACAGACTCTTACTCATGGACACCTATTTGACCCGCCTCCTCCGACCTAGCTCTCAACATCAGCATACCCAAGGGTGTCTACACCCACCTCCTCATGTTGTACCCAGAAATTTTCCATCAAAAACTTCTCCAAATTCCCACGACTCCCGCCTAACGTGGTATTTAACACCATATCAAGACGACAAGGACCCCAGTGTTTGCTAGATTCAGGTGTCTGGCACCAGATCATTTAGCAGTCGCTAAACAAACATTCGCCCAAATGGAAGAAAAGGGCCTTTGCCAAAAGGTCTCAAGCCCATGGTCGTCACCCTTACACCTCTTCACCCTTACACATTGATCTGAAGAAAAATGGATCTTTGCGGGGATTACAGGAATCTGAGCATTCAGACAAAAGATTATCATTACCCTCTCCCAAACATTGCTGATGTGACCTCCTACTTACATAAAGCCAAGGTTTTCTCCATGCTCGACCTCCTGAAGGGATATCATCAGGTGCCCACGAACCCAGTAGACCTCCCAAAGACTGCCATCACCCCATTCAGCACATACACCTTTACTTACTCCTGTTTTGGCCTTCGTAATGCTGGGGCCACTTTTCAACACCTCATGGATGGCATCTTAGGGGACCTCCCATTCCATGTATGTTACATGGACGATATACTTGAGTTTTCTTCCTCCAAAGAGGAACACCTCCGTCACCTACACATCATGCTCGACCTTCTACAACAGAATGGCCTTGTAATCTGGTATGGCAAATATACCTTCAGAGCTAGGGATTTATTGTTCTTAGGGCACCAAATCACTCTTGAAGGAATCCAACCCTTTCTTGAGAATGTAGAAGCCATTCAGTTTCCCCTCACCCGTGGTCGTCAAAGTACTGCAAAAAATCTTGGTTATGATCAACTATTATCACCATGTCCTGCCATGCACACTTGCCCCTTTATGCCTCCCTTAAGGGCCAGCTATATGACCTGAAGGGGAGTCCCCTTCAAGATTCGGCCTTCTGCAACGCAAAGAATGCCTTATCAACCGCTACTGCTCTCACTTTTTCAATGTCATATGCCCCTCTCCTTCTCTCCACCAATCCGAACAACTTCACTATTGGGGCAGTGCACGAGCATGTGGTCAACAACTCACCCACCCCACCATTGGCCTTCTTCAGTAGAAACCTGTCTAAGGCGGAATCTGGCTACTCTACCTTTAACCACGAATGGCTAGTGTAGCATTTGGCTATCCATCAATTTCTCCATTTTAAGAAGCTACGCCCATCATCATTCACACAAACCATATGTCTCTAATGCACGCCTTCTCTCAATAATCCAATGACTGATCCCTCCGTCAATGTCAACATCTCTCCGCCATGACTGAATACAATTGCACCAATTGACACGTCCCTATGAAAATTAATCCCATTGGTGATGCCCTGTTAAGAGTCATATTGACCGCCATTCACCTAAGATTGAATTACAACGCCTTGACAGAAGCCCAAAGAAAAGATCCATATTACCAAGTATACGAGACAATCTGCACATCTTCAGTAGGGAAGACGTCGCCCTCTATGACTCAAACATCACCTTCCTTTGTGCTGTCAGTATCGGTAGATCATGACTATGGATACCTTCTCCCATGTGCCGACAGGTGTTTAATTTCAGTCATAGCTTTTCACATCCCCCGCGTGGATCTACTGCACAGCTATTGAAGATGAAGTCCATTTGGCACTGATTGGGTATACACCTGTACTTCATGCCAAACTTCAAAAGTACATCGATACACGTGTTCAGGAGTGGGCAGCATTCTTCAACCTCAGCGTCATTTCGTTCCCACTCAAATCAATTTAATACGTCCCCTACCAGCCTCACACGGACATCGTTACCTGTTCACCATCATTTACCACACCACACCTGAATCCATTCCCATGGAAACTGGAACGTCCGCCTCATGTACATCTGCCTGACTCTCAAGGTGGATAGAAAGATTTGGTATCCCTTAGCACATTACTTCTGACAGGGGTACCATTTTCACCTCTTAATTTTGGACATCATAATCAAATCTTGGAACCCCCCTATATCATACAATTACCTATAACCCTGCTGCCAAAGTTAAGGTTGAACGTTTACATCACACCCTCAAAGCAGCTTTGATGTCCAACTGCAAGGACTCCAAAAGGCTTAGCCAGCTTCCCTGGGTTCTCTTGGTACTGAGGACCTCTTCTAAAGACGCCCTAGATGTCTTGGCAGCTAAATTGGTGTATGGTCGTCCCTCACAAATTTTATTCGTATGCAACCTCATTTAACAGTCTCCAGTGCCTACATAAGGTTGTGGGAAAATTTGCTCCATGCCACAAGACTTACAAACCCCCAATTAAGCAATGCATGCTGACAGATTTGCAGTCTACAGCGCACGTTTTACTGTGCAACAGAACTAGCAAGCCATCACTAATGCCCCCTTACATGGGACCTTTCCTCGTTATCCGTTGCAGTCTGAAGGCTCTCTTAATAAACTTTTGCGGCAAAGAAGACTGGGACTAGATTTATCGCCTTAAACTTGCGTATCTCCTACAAGGTGACTCGCCTACAGTATGCCTCTCAAGACCAAGGCACCCCATTTCACATGTATGTCTCTTCTAAGGGGGGAAGCCTGTATCACAAAAAAAAAAAAAAAAAAAAAGACCTGAAAAATTAACACCCTATAAGTTTACTCTCAGTCATTCTAGTGTATAAAATATTTACAAATATCATGTTAGGTGGAGAAGGAAGTGAGCGAGACTTTAATCACCCAAGAGAGAAGACAGTCTTTATAAGTTGATATTCATTTGTAGACTATGACAAAGCTTTCCAATCTATCCAAACCTCAGCAGTAATGAAAGCCCTTAACAGACAAGGAATATGTGAATCTTATGTTGGATCACTTAAAGATATTATCTATACAGGAAGTAAAGAAATCCTAAAACTACATAAAGGTAGTGGAAAATTCTAATGGAGAAAGGAGTTAGATAAGGAGATCCTATCTCTTCCAAGTTTTTGATAACTTATATTGAAAAAACTATGAATTAATATTGAAGATTCACAGATTGAATAATTATATTTAGTGAATCATGGGAGAATTTGGATAGGAAAAGCAGAAATGTATGACTGAAAATGAATATGAGTATGTATAGTCATATATATTCACATACACTAATAATCTATATGCAGTATATATGCTTAATAATAGGAATATATATATATATATATATATATATATATATATATATATATATATATATATATATATATATACATATGTATATATATATATATATATATATATATACATATGTATATATTCATATACTTAAATATATGTATATATATATATATATATATATATATATATATATATATATATATATATATATATATATATATATGTATATGTCCATATACTTATATATATATATATATATATATATATATATATATATATATATATATATATATATATATATATATATATATATATATATATATATACGTACATATATATATATATATATATATATATATATATATATATATATATATGTATATATATATATATATATATATATATAGATATATATATATACATATATATATATATATATATATATATATATATATACATATATATATATATATATATATATATATATATATATATATATATATATATATATATTCATATTTATCAATAAACATGCAATACACATATATACTGTATATAGATATATATGTGACGGGCCGAGAGAAAGGTTAGGACTCGAAGGCAAGAACCAATCAACTGAGTAGTATTATTAAAGAACACTCTCCTTTATATACAAAACCTCAATGCAACAGGAAAATACATGTTCGAGAAATGACAATGTTACATAGGCGACACATAGACATGTTCGTTCTGGTTCTTTTTAGTGTGAGGGAAGAGCGCAGATACAAGCATAATATATACAAAATAATTTATGTACGATCGTGTGACACACGTTTGGTACATGGCTCCCCCCCTAAAAATGACATACTGTACATGTTAAATAAGGTGCCCTGATCTAGAGAGGCGAACTGTAGGCGGGTCATCTGGCAGTAGATAAGCAGGTTTTAGACGATCAATGGAGACCCAGTCTTCTTTGCCACGAATGTTTAGTAGGAATGCTTTCGGACTGCGTCGGATCACAAGGAAAGGACCCGTGTAAGGGGGCATTAGCGGTGGCTTGGTAGTGTCGTTGCGCAGGAAGACGTGCGTTGCAGAATGCAAGTCTGTTGTTATGTGATGCTTCGCTGGGGGCTTGTAAGTCTGGCGGTATGGAGTAAATTTTCCCACGACGTGACGTATGTGCTGGAGATCGCCGGAGGAGGTTGTAAAAGGAAAAAATTCGGCAGGGACGACCAATGGGTCGCCATACACCATTTCAGCTGCCGAGACATCGAGGGCGTCTTTAGGAGTGGTCCTTAGTCCCAGGAGGACCCAGGGAAGCTGAGTAAACCAGTTGGAATCCTTGCAGCGGGACATCAAAGCTGCTTTGAGGGTGCGATGAAAACGTTCAACCATTCCATTGGCAGTGGGGTTGTAGGCCGTTGTCTGATGCAGGGTGATGCCCAGGAGATTCGCTAATGATGTCCACAATTGAGAGGTGAAAGTGGTTCCCCTGTCAGAAGTAATATGATCAAGAATACCAAATCTTGAAATCCATCCAGAGAGTAAGGCAGATGTACATGAGGCGGATGTTGCAGTTTCCATGTGAATTGCTTCAGGCCAACGAGTGGAGCGGTCGATGACGATAAACAGGTAACGATGTCCTTGTGATGTGGGTAAGGGGGCCTACAACGTCGACGTGAATGTGTGCGAAACGACGCTGAGGTTGAGGAAAGGTGCCCACTCCTGAATCCGTGTGTCGATGTACTTTGGAAGTTTGGCAAGAAGTACAGGCGCAGACCCAATCCTTAGCATCCTTAGAAATGCCGTGCCAAATGAACTTTGCCTTCAGCAGCTGTGCAGTAAAACGGCACGAGGGATGTGAAAGGCCGTGAATGAAATCAAACACTTACCGTTGCATGGGAGCAGGAATCCAAGGTCGCGGTCTACCAGTACTGACGTCACAGAGGAGGGTGGTGTTGGAGTCTTCGAGGGGAAAGTCTTCCCAACGGAGGGACGTGCAGGATATCTTACATGCTCGATACTCTGGATCCTGTCGTTGGGCTTCAGCCAGGGCATTGTAATCCAATCCCAGTTGAACGGCAGCCAACGTGTTTCTTGACCGGGCATCGGCAACGGGATTCATTTTCCCAGGGACGTATTGAAGGGTGCAATTGTATTCAGCCATGGCGGAGAGATGTCGGCGTTGACGGGCGGACCAGGCGTCAGACTGTCGAGTGTAGGCATGCACCAGAGGCATGTGGTCTGTGCGAATGACGAAGGGCGTACCTTCTAAGAAATGACGAAAGTGACGGACAGCCAAGTGCACCACCAGCAATTCTCAATCGAAGGTAGAATAACCCGATTCTGCCTTGGACAGTTTTCTGCTGAAGAAGGCCAATGGGCGGGGGGAGCCGTTGACCACCTGTTCGAGTACTGCACCAATAGCGACGTCGCTGGCATCGGTGGAGAGAAGGAGAGGGGCATGTGGGATAGGAAAAGTGAGAGTCGCAGCAGTTGATAGGGCCTTCTTTGCATTGCAGAAGGCTGCATCTTGAAGGGGACCCCACTTCAGGTCCTTTGGCTTGCCCTTGAGGGAGGCGTAGAGGGCAGCAAGAGTGGCTGCAATGGCCGGCAGAAAACAGTGATAATAGTTGATCATGCCCAAGAATTCCTGTGGAGCTTTGACGGTCGAGGGCGCGGGGAAGTCCTGAACGGCTGCTACCTTTTCAGGGAGGGGGTGGACTCCTTCAGGAGTGATGCGGTGCCCTAAGAACGACACTTCGTTGGCGCCAAAGGTACACTTGTCGTACCGGACTACAAGGCCGTTTTGTTGCAGGCGGTCGAGCACGATGCGCAGGTGACGGAGGTGGTCATCTTTTGAGGAGGAGAACACAAGTAGGTCGTCCACATAACATACACAGAAAGGGAGGTCCCCTGAGACGTTGAAACGTGGCCCCAGCATTACGAAGGCCAAAACAGGAGTAATTGAAGGTGTATGTACCAAACGGAGTGGTGATGGCGGTCTTGGGGATGTCTTCTGGGTTCATAGGCACCTGATAATACCCTTTCAGGAGGTCGAGCATAGAGAAAACCTTTGCTTTGTGCAGATAGGAGGTCACGTCGGCAATGTTTGGGAGGGGGTAGTGATCCAGTTCTGTTTGCATGTCCAGGTGCCTGTAATCCCCGCACGGACGGAGGGAGCTGTCTTTCTTCAGAACGATGTGTAAGGGTGACGACCATGGACTGGAGGCCTTTTGGCAAAGGCCCATTTCCTCCATTTCGGCGAACGTCTGTTTGGTGGCTGCCAATCGTTCCGGTGCCAGACGTCTGAATCATGCGAAGACTGGGGGTCCCATCGTCTTAATATGGTGATAAATACAGTGCTTGGCAGGAACCGTGGGCGTTTGGCGAAGTTCTGGACGGAAAACTTCCGGGTACGACGTGAGGAGGTGGGCGTAGGCATCCGTGGGTGTGCTGATGTGGAGAGCGAGGTTAGAGGGGGCGGGTTGAAGAGGTGTCGACAAGTACGAGCCTGCGTTGACCAATCGTCGGTGGGCGACATCGACCAGAAGGTGGAAATGAGAGAGGAAATCCGCACCGAGGATTGGCATTGTGACGTCAGCAACGAGAAACTTCCAATTGAATTTACCATTTCCGAACGATAATGTGAGGTTCTCGTAACCGTAGGTGGGTATCGCAGATCCGTTGGCAGCTACCAAGCGGACGTCGGCAGATGTAGACAGACTACGTCGTGCCTTGAAGAGTTTCCTTGGCAAAAGAGAACGACAAGCACCCGTGTCTACCAAAAATTGCACGCCTGTTCCTGCATCCTGTAAAAAGAAAAGATTAGAAACACGGGAGGCCACCGCCACGAGCGATGGCCTACTTACACGTTTTTTGGCCACTGACAATCCTTGGCACATTTCTTCGTGGTTGCCCCGAATCTGAAGTGGTAGTAGCAAAACTGCGGCGGATGGAAGGTAGTAAGTGGATGTAGAAGTCGTTCATTGGGGCGCGAGCGATTGGTGGGTGGTGGGCGGCTTTGTCGCTGCTTTGGCACGTCACGGGGTAGGTGTGTATGTCCTACGGCATTCATGTCAGCTTCGGTTGACGTTGAATAGGTATCCTCTTCGTCAGAGGTGGAGGCGTTGATGGAGGTCTTGAAGAGGCTGTCCATAAGGGCGTCAGCTTTGGTCATTAAGTCCTTTATGGGTAAACTATCGACATCGGGTATGGCAACGCGTATAGGTCCGGGTAAACGGCGCATCCAAAGGGCACGGAGTAGGTTCACCTCACGAGGAGAGCCGTCTGCGGCAGGTTGAAGGCAAGCGATACTGGTCATTTCCCTGAGGGCAAGCGAAGCCCTTTGGTCCCCCAACGGTTGTTGCGAGAGCTGAAAAAGCTTTGCTATACGGGCGGCTGGCGACGGCGAGTACTGCTGCAGAAGGTATGTTTTGAGGGCGTCATACGCTATTATTGGGGTGTCTCCTTGTTCACAAAGCCAGTCGGATATTTCTGGGAAGGTGTCCTCGGGTATCGCCGCGAGAACATAATCTGCTTTGGTGGTTGAGCGAGTCACGCCCCTGATGCGAAACTGGACTTTTGTGCGCTGAAACCAAGCAAACGCCTCTCCGCTGGCAAACGATAAAAGTTTGAATGGAGCGGCTGTAGCGCCAACTGCCATAGAGTCCGTCATAGTACCAACGATGGAGGGGCGAGGGGGTGGGTGTGAAAGGCGGTGGAAGCGAGTCGACTTCCGTGGTCACCAATGTGACAGGCCGAGAGAAAGGTTAGGACTCAAAGGCAGGAAGCAATCAACTGAGTAGTATTATTAAAGAACACTCTCCTTTATATACAAAACCTCAAGGCAACAGGAAAATACATGTTCGAGAAATAACAATGTTACATAGGCGACACATAGACATGTTTGTTCTGGTTCTTTTTAGTGCGAGGGAAGAGCGCAGATACAAGCATAATATATACAAAATAATTTATGTACAATCGTGTGACACACAGTTGGTACATACTGTATATATATACATATATATATATATATATATATATATATATATATATATATATATATATATATATATATATAGATATAGATAGATAGATAGATAGATAGATAGATATAGATATCGATATAGATATAGATATAGATATCGATATAGATAAATATATATATATATATATATATATATATGTATATATATATATATATATATATATATATATATATATATATATATATATATATACATACTGTATATATATATATATATATATAAATATATATATATATATATATATATATATATATATATATACATACTGTATATATATATATATATATATATATATATATATATATATATATATGTATATATATATATATATATATATATATATATATATATATATATATATATATATATATATATATATATATATATATATATACATTTGTCCCATGTCAGCGGATAATGAGACAACGGAACATGGCTTATTTTCCTCGTTGTCCTTTCCCATTTATTTCTTCGTCTTCGCAGTCTGGGGAGCTGAATTATCCTTCCCCACTTGGGCGATTGCTTCCGTTTGGTTCGACCAACATTCCTTACTGATAGGGTGTCTCTTACCACACTCATAACTGACAATATTAACCTTCTGCGTGTCTTTCATGATACCTGAAGGAGGACGATTTGACGATTGTTACTGTGGTACTATTGCATTCTGCTTTGCAACAGTACCAGCGGTACTTCCGCTGTAACTATTAAACATGTCCACATGGTTATTATTGAACTGGTTTCCATAGTTCGGAGTATACTTGACAGTTGGTCGGAACAAGTGTTGAAACTTCATACTTGAGGAGTGTTTCCGACTGATAATATCATAATAGCGAAGCTGTGTTCTCAAATTTCTTCACCTTTCTCTCTCTTAAGTATGTTCAAATATGTTCAGGAATTCCTCGTAAATACTGTTCCAACACTATCAATTTTTCTAAATCAATCATCTCTCTCACAGTAGCAGCCTCTATCCATCTCTTAGAACATCGACGTATCTTATAAGCGTAATCCAGAAAAGTCATTTTCTTATCCTTCCGCAAACCTCAGAATCTTACATTATAATATTCAGGGGTCATCTGATACACTTGTAGCACGCTCCTTTTAACCTCTTGATACTCCTTTCTCTGGTCTTAAGACAAGGAAAGATAGGCAGTGCATCCTTTCCCAGTGAGGATACTCTGTAATAACATAGACCATTTATCTTCTGGCCATTCCATCGTCGATACGAACTATTCAAAATAATTTAAGAATTCGTTAGGAGCTTCTTCTATGTATTTTGGAATTAACCTCTTGCTGTTTGTCACATTAAACACGGGATCGTGCTTAGCATGGGTCATCTCTGTCTGTGTTGCCAACCTTGCACTAGCATTCAACAGTTGCAATTCCCCTGCATGTCTGGCTTCTTCTAACTCTCTTTCTTCTCGTTTTACTTCCATTTCCCTCTCATAATTTGAGAAATCTCTTGCTTCTTCTCTCTTTATTTCTTCTCGTTCTCTCTCTGTTTCTTCCCGTCTTGCAATTTCTCTTGCCTATTCTCTGTCTCTTTCTTTCCGTTCTGCCATCATCTTCAACTTAATCGAATTTTCTTCTGCGGCAATACATCGAATCTCAGTCTCTGTATTCCTTCCTGCTTTCATTCCTTCGGTTCCTAGGTCAGCTGATCCTTGCTTCGGTACAAATTCTGCTTCAGTATTCTCCAACAGTTCGCGACCTGCTGAGCTTTAGTTACATTAGCCTCTGACAATTTGTGAACAATTGGGTTTTTCAAAAACTCTTGGATAATTAGTTGTACTATCTTGCACTTTACGAAAAAATTATGCCTCTCCAAAAATCTCTCCTAACCATACACAGAATCCTATCAACACCAAACTGTTCAAACCTTTAATGAAAACATGGCCCTGTAATCACAAATTTTTAAAACAGACTCGCTCGATCCCGGGTCTGGCTACCAAAAATATATATTACAACTGGAGAATTACCTAAACTCCCAAGCTCCAAACTCACCTGTTTATTTCAATATAAAGCTGCTACACTTGAATAATATCCGAGTTCTGAGATTACTACATAATTCCCGGACAGCAATATATATGAACACTAAATATCTGAAGGTCTCTCAGAACAAAACTGGGTGATTATTTAATAAGAACTATTCAAAAATCAACCTCTCACTTCGGTTCTCAGTCAGGGATTACGAGCAAGCACTATCAGGAAATATTGATGATAGAAATAATACTCACTTTACAAAAATAAGTACATTCTATAAAAAGTTACAACAGTAATAAAAATAGAATTAACACCAAAATTAAATTACTCGAAATATTAAATCTGGGCAAAACCTTAGACTGAGACAAAAGAAAGACTCCGAAAAGATTATACTTGTTTTATAAAGATATCTATTTCGATAAATAATGGAAATAGTTAACACTAACACTCTAATGATTAAACACTAAATGAAATTTACATAAATGTAACTGCTACACTTACGTCTTTTGGCTCACAGGAGGTTACCGAACAGATAAACCAAATAAATACACTTCAGTAACCTAAATTTCATAGGCCAGTTACAAAAATTGCTGACAAAAGTACTTACATTAACACAAACACTTGAAATAAAATTCAATGGATTCATCAACGTTTGAATACACTATAAACAATTTATGTTGCATCAAAACTTTATCCACGTTTGAAAGGGCACACACTTGATGCACTGGAGAGGAGAGAGGGTGTTGGCTCTCACAAAGGGATAAGCTGAATATCTTCAGCTGCTTATGCACTCCTAGGGTCTATATATATTGACTTGATTTATCTAGAATTTTCTAAATAGATCATTCTCGTGGAGGGGGTGGGGGGGGGGGGGGGGCAAGGCTCTAGCGGCAAGGCGGCCAGCATAAAAAAAATTGAACAGGGGAACAAACCTTGCTTGCAAAGCAACTCTCTCTCAGCTAACTCTGCCTACCTCCCTTCTAAAAATAATAAAAAAAGAGAGTAAATCTATTTCGAGAAGTTTCATACACTTTCTAACCACGTGGGAATATAACAATTGCGTAAGTCCTCGTGCTCATACCTCGTATGGGTCATGCCTAAACAAGTTTACATGAGACTTCGTAACAAAATATTGGAAAATAAAAAGTTCTCTTAAAAATAAAGTAAGTTTACATTTACTAAATTGAATGAAAAATACAATCAAACGAATGACGAAAGTCTTACGTAATTTACATACATTACTTAAACCAACATGAGTGACACCCACCTTGTGAGCTGACTATACTCCTCTTAAATACATAAATGAAATACATGAATGAAATATTTATACTTCTACAAGACAAGCTTCGTAAGAATATATATATATATACATATATATATATATATATATATATATATATATATATATATATATATATATATATATATATATATACATATATGTATATATATATGTATATATTTATATATATATATATATATATATATATATATATATATATATATATATATATATATGTATATATATAAATATATATATATATATATATATATATATATATATATATATATATATATATATATATATATATATATATATATATGTGTGTATATATATATATATATACATATATATATATGTATATATATATATATATATTTATATATGTATATATATGTATATATATATATGTATATATATATATATATATATATATATATATATATATATATATATTTATATATGTATATATATATATATATATATATATATATATATATATATATATTTATACATATATGTGTATATATATATATATATATATATATATATATATATATATATATATATATATGTATATACATATATATATATATATATATATATATATATATATATGCATGTCTGTTTATTGATATATATTCATGAATATATGTATAACTACAAGCTAGACATCTTTGTGCAGGTACCTACGATACACGTATCCCAATTCATATATGCAATAACACTTTGTCCCCTCCAACCCAAAGCCACTTGTGTGATTCTTGATTTATTGGAGTTAAGGGAATAAACCTATAACTAAACATATTCATTGGATACTTTTATGCAGTTGAAAGAAATTATTGCAAAGATTTTCACATTACCTGTGTCACAACTTAAGTGCACATACTTAAATAACCTCTTAATTTTACGAGTCCTTAAAAATTTTAGGTCGTTTGTACAGTAATAGAAAGCCCTGAGGACAAATATTAAAGTAATTAGTATTAAAACTTTAATGTTACTTATGCTATAGCAGCAAAAGAATTGTAAATACAGAAAAAACACTACTTAAAACAGTATCATGAAAAAGCAATAATTAAAAAGGTATTTAATAAACGGATGTACATTTCCTTTTACACTCTCTTTTGTTCTTGAAAAAATTCTAAATGGATTTCCCCCAATTCTTCGCCCTCGAGGTACTATAGTATAAAATGCAAACCCCAGAAAACTAGGTTTTGCCCTTCATGGCGATATCAAGATACAATCAATTAAGGAAAGTTCATCATGTATTCCTCTCGTGGTTCTAAATAGATTGTTGATATATGATTCTAATTTTTCTTTTAATGAAAATTATAGTTAAACAGGTAGGCAAATGTGAAGATACGCAAAACGTCGTAGTTAAAAAATTGCCAGAACTCCAGGCAAGTGTTAAGTCTTCTGATAATCAGCGGCCTCACGAAGGGTTCCAATCGATTGAAGTGTTTTTGAGAGACTTTGAAGTAGCTACATATGGGAGGTCAGAAAAAGAAAAGCAATTCAAGTAATTAGGTTGCTGAAACATGCTCCGACAATGGAGGTAATGTGTTGGCCATAAGACAGTTTAAGAAGTTATACTGAAATAAACGACGTTTAATTGAGAAATACACCCTCCCTGATGTGGGAAAAGGGGACATGAAAGAAAATTACAAGCCCAAAATTTTAAAATGTGAATCAGTTCTCAGTTTACAACTTGCATTTTTCGAGATTGTGATTCGTTTGCTACACAGAGGGCCAATCTCCCAAAAGGGGATAAAAAAGCAATTGCCCATAAACATATTCGCACATTAGTAAACTCGTATTTGTGTGGTTATTTATTCGATGACGATCGCTCACTAGCAGACGTAGTGATGGTGATACAAAACATTCTAGACAGTTTGCCAGAAGTAAAAATCACTGAGAATAACTGCTCCGATTCTGAAAAGGTGGCAGCCCCGAGAAGCACTCACCTACCCCCAAAGCAGGAGAGGAAGGAACGTAGTCAGCAGGTGAGAAGAGTCTTCAGATGTTGGCAGTGTGGGGGAGAAGGGCACCACTGAGTTGAGTGCTCCACCCAAGGATCCCCCCACTGTTACACTTAGCAGGCCTACGGTCATATATCTCGAGAGTGCCCAGCAACAAATGCAGAGGGCAGGCGGGCTGTGGCACACACACACCAGCCCCCGCCCAACATCCGAGGAAAAAGAAACAGAGGAAGGGGGAGATGGGGGAGATCAATGCCTGCCACATAACATCAGAAGCAGCAGCTGAGGCAGCGGTGAGAGTGATTACGATGGACTCGGTGGAGCAGGCACTCGGACCTCCCTTGGTACCCCCGACCTCACCTCCGCAGCACTAGGGACAGGAGCAAGGGGCAGTGGTATTGCAAGCATGGTCGTTGGCACGTGTCCAACATATCCTAATGAGCAGCTAGGAATGTTAGGAGTCAGGATTGACCTACCAGATAAGTCCATTCAAGCGCTGATTGAAACAATATCCAGCGTTTTCTTTATTGAAAAAGAATTCTCCTCAAACTTACTACAGTCAGCGGCATCCATTATCCTTGATAAGCTAGGAGGAAATAAACTACACGCAAGGCATACAACGATCTTTAACTTTAAGGTGGGATCTTTGAAGTTTACACATGATTTTTTTGTCTTCCCCACCTTGGGAATTCCAGGAATCGAGGCTAAACTGGGGTTAGATTTTATTATGAGTAATCAAATATACATTTGCAGGGAAAAAGATAGAATGACAGTAAAAGCAGGAGAGTGCATTTTACCAATAGAAAGTCACGATAGAGTAAGTTCTTGTGCAGGAAAGGAGAGACAACTAAGTAAGGTAACAGCTGTACCTGAAAGAAGAGAATGCTTGCCTCCCCAGACACTTACAAGCATATCAGTGACTCCGTGTCAGCCTCTCCTGGAAGGAACTAAGGTCGTTGTTAAACCCCATGACAACTGGGTGCACATAGTCTTCGAGGGCTTATCAGAAATAAAAGAGAACAGAGCTGATATAAAGATAGTTAATTTGTCAAATAAGGAAGTGATTCTGTGTGTGAATTAGAGTTATGTGAAATTGCTAATAATGTGAACTTGGGAGCCACAACTCCAAGCCACAAAGACGAATGCACTCAGAACTTGATTATACAAGCGGGAAAACTATGTCTGCCAGAATATCAACGTGTAGTTAGTAATATTGTTGATAATTATTCTGATGTAATTGCTATTGGAGATGAGTCACCCAGGAGGATTGATCTATTTCCCTTTAGCATTGAAACTGGGCAGGCGGAGCCAATAAGGTCAAGGCCTTATAAGGTACCCATTCATTTCCAAGGAGAGATAGAAAGGGAAATTAGTAAATTAAGGGGACAAGGGATAATCGAGAAGAGCGAATCTCCCAGGGCTTCTCCAATTGCAGCTGTTAGGAAAAAGGATGGCTCGGTAAGATTGTGTGTTGATTATAGGAAGTTGAATGCAGTCACTAAGGATAATGCATTTCCATTGCCCTCGATTGAAGAATTACTTGTGAAGGTACAGGATAGTAAATATTTTACAACTATTAATTTAAAATCTGGATACTAATCAAATACCTATTCAGGAAGACAGTGAATGTAAAACGTCATTTATAGCTAACGATCAACTGTTTCAGTTTAATTTTCTTCCTTTTGGTGTTAAAAATGGTCCTAGTCATTTTTCTAGATCAATAATGGTGGTTTTGTCTGCCTTAATTGGCCAAAATGTTCATGTTTATTTAGATGATATCATAATTACAGGGAAAACGGCTAATATTCGTAAATTTTTAGAAGCATTGCGACGTAATGGTATGAAAATCAATTTGTCAAAGTGATACTTTTTCTGTAAACAGGTCAAATATTTAGGTCATATCATAACCTCAGAAGGTATCCAACCCTGCTCCAGCAAAGTACAAGATATTAGAGATTTCCCAAGGCCACGTACCCCTAAGGAAGTAGCAAGGTTCCTTGGGCTCGCTGGGTTTTACCGAAAATTCATAAGAGGTTTGGAGAGATAGCTAGACCCTTAGATGCTTTCAGGAAACAAAACGTAATAAATTGGGGAGTGGAAGAAGAAAGGGCCTTTAATCATTTGAAAACTGCCTTAACTAGCAATGACTTACTCGCATATCCTAGATTTGATCACCTATTTTTAGTGACAACAGATGCGAGTAGCGTAGCTATTGGTGACGTAATTTCTCAGCGAGATGATAAAGGTAGAGAGTGACCCATTTGTTTTTACTTCCAGGTCATTAAAAGGGGCAGAAAAGAATTATAGTACATTCTATAGAGAGGCATTGGCTATTCTTTGGTTGCTAGACAGGCATCGGCTCTTTTTATTAGGCCAGGCGATTGAGTTGCAAAGTGATCATCGCCTCTTACGTGATTTATATTACAAAGGTGACTTGACGTCTAGACAAGCGAGATGGATTGAAAGATTGTTAGAGTTTAACATAAAGGGGTTTGACTACATAGAAAGTAAAGCTAGCTAGAGGTGTAGTAAAAGGAGTAACAACTAGGGCACAAAATAGGAACAAAGAACGAAACCAAAATATTGAAGGCCATTCTCAAAAAAGAAAATAGGATGTGAATTGACGCGAGGAGCAATCAGAAAATGAGATGCGTGAGCGAGAGAGAGAGAGCTAGAGATGTTGGTGAGAGAGAAAGATGGAAATAGTGAACGTGAATATGCGTGGGTGGCCTAGGACACGACCAGGGGTGTCCAGAATGAGTGCCCTGATGATGCAGGTGTGATTGACTTGGGAGGTTGGCACATAAAGGAAGTCTGAGAGGGACAGAAAAAAGAGAAATGGATGGAAAGAGTGCGAGCAGTGATTGAAGGGGAATCGGAGAGTTATCCATCATTTCTGAATGTGCCTCATGAAAATTTTTTTTATAGAGAATGACATCTAATATTGTGCTTACGAGAAGAGGAGAGAGGAATTTTGTGCATGGGTAGTTCATCCTCCCTCTTTAATTAATTGAGCCATCCACATTGTATATGCAAGTCCATATGCAGGGCATTTAGTGATTAATAGAACGTTCAGGAGAGCATGTGAATCCTTCTTTTGGTTAGGAAAGAAAAAATCTATAGAAAATAAAATAAAATATTGTTATGCTTGTTACTGTTTCAAAGAACAAAACCACTGTACCCAGAGCCAGAAAGTGGCCTGTGATTCCCATTAAATTGTTTAGGGTTTATATGGATATGGTAGGACCATTTCCTACTGGTATAACACAACATAGGTATGTATATGTATTTCTGGATGCATTTACTCATTACACTCATACTTATGCAATGTTGGATAAATCATCAAATTCATTAGCCCAGGCACTATGCTCTTTCATTTCTAGGTTTGGTTGCCTAAATATTTTGATAAATGATAATGGTCTCGAGTTTGTAAATAACGGGTGAAATCGGTTACTGACTTGATGAAAATTGAACACTTTTCAGTGACCGCATATAGGCCTTCAGCTAATGGCTTAGTGGAATCGCATAATAGGGAAGTGGTGAGAATTTTACGTTACTTAGCGACTGAGGACACCCTTCATTGGCACGCCATGCTCCCTACTGCTGAGCTAGCTTTGAGCATTACTTATTATACCTCGCTCAGAGCCACACCTTTCGTTTTAATGTACGGACAGGATCCTATGTTACCGTATACGGTCCTGATTAATTCACAACAGTTGCCAAATTATTCAACTGAGCAATACCGTGTCTATTTACTGAATCTCTTAAGAAGAGTTATAAACACCACATGAAAGGTTTTTGAAAATGTTTTTATTTTTTTGTGGAAGATGTCTGTTATGTTTTGGGTTGATTACTATGTATATATTTTATGTTGAATTTCTGTCGAGTACATGCCAGGCACTATTCGGGGTCGGAGTGTCCTACATATATGATAAACTTGAAAGGGCGAGTGCCCATATCCTCCTGGATTGAAGAACTTGGGGGGGGGGGAGTAATGTCCTAATCCTTTTATACTCTTATAAGTGACGTGTGCCAAGTCTCATAAGGTAATGTGTTGAAAGCCTATTGGTGACATTATATTCCATCACAGTGGAGAATTCCACGAAATCTAGCAATTCAGAATACTAGCAGAGACCTTGCTTTTTACTTGCTGATGGTTGAGCACTGCCACTTTAGTGAAGGAGCAAACAAGAGAGCAAGTGGGTACTCGCCTGAGAGTATCAGGCTGTGTATAGTATAATCACATACCTTTTTGTAATAAAGTGAAAAAACCCATGTTCCGATGTTTCATTATCTGTTGACATGGGACATATATATATATATATATATATATATATATATATATATATATATATATATATATACATATATATATATATACATATATATATAGATATATATTTATATATATATATAAATATATATATATATATATATATATATATAAATATACATATATAAATATGTATATATATATATATCAATGTATATATGCTTACACACATACGCACACAAACACACACACACACACACACACACACACACACACATATATATATATATATATATATATATATATATATATATATGTGTGTGTGTATATATATACATATATATGTGTGTATAAATATATATATATATATATATATATATATATATATATGTGTATATATATATATATTTATATATATATGAATATATATGAAATATATATATATATATATATATATATATATATATATATATATATATATTTATATAAATATGTATATATACACATACACACACACACATATATATATATAAATAAATATATGTATATATATATATATATATATATATATATATATATATATATATATATATATATATATATATATAAAGATATATATATATATATGCTTACACACACACGCACACACACTTATATATATATATATATATATATATATATATATATATATATATATATATATATGTGTGTGTGTGTGTGTGTGTGTGTGTGTGTTTGTGTATATATATATACATATTTTATAAAATATATATATATATATATATATATATATATATATATATATATATATATATATATATATATATAAGGGGTCGTGTGAACAGTTGCATTTGAATACATGTAAAGGCCGATTCACACGACCCGTTTTTTTTCCGACAGGCTGGCCGTCGGTTAACCGGCGTCTAGCTTTCTTGCGTGTATTCAAATGCAACTGTTCACACGACCCATTAGGCTGACGGCGGCCCTCGTACGTCAGCCGTCCGAGTCGGCCCGGCTTTCTTTCCAAGAAACCTCGGCCGGTTTGACGGACGTTAGCCACCCGTCTCAACCAGCGGGTGGATGATGTTTTGTGTGAACGAGGACCTGTATTGTACCCGTTCGTTTCGTGGCCTACAACCCTGACTTTTCCTCATAGTATAGAGTCATAGAAATTAGTTAGTTTGTTGTTGACACCATGTATTAGAGGTTAATTGAACTTTTTCAAGGGTATGAGGAGATGTTTGACATGGCAAACAAGATGTATAGAAATAATTTACATAAATAAAAGGTATGGAAAATGACTGGAAAGGCATTAAATTAAACAGGTAAGTTTATAGCAATTTAAATATTCTTGGCATGGTGCATAAAGCATTATGAAGTTCCATAACTTATTTTATCAACACAGGTATCAACCAACATCTTAAAGTGTCAAAATTATCGTAATTTACTCGGTCCTCACGTGACAGAGTCTAAGTAAACAATGAAAACCGCGCGCTGGTAAACGGATACAGAACGC
>NC_090735.1:102039535-102054535 GCF_036898095.1 Palaemon carinicauda
ATATATATATATATATATATATATAATTTATATATATATATATATATATATATATATATAAAGAGAGAGAGAGAGAGAGAGAGAGAGAGAGAGAGAGAGAGAGAGATTAGAAGACACTAGAATTAAGACCCCCATCATATGGTAAGAAAAGTAGCTATTATACACGGCGTCAGACTTTACTTCCCTATTTCCCGTATATAACTTTCTTGTCCTCCCCAGAATCTCTCTCTCTCTCTCTCTCTCTCTCTCTCTCTCTCTCTCTCTCTCTCTCTCTCTCTCTCTCTCTACTCCGTCAGCGACTACAAAACCATTGCTAAACCTTCATGTTTCTTTCCGAGGCACAGATTACTTTTTTGACCGGCGGCGAAATTCTATGTTCTGGGTACAAAAGGTGATTTTTTTCTTTTCATTTGAAATTTTAGTAGACTTCCTTTTTTCTAGTTATTTTTTTATCGTTTTATTAATAGAATTTTAAACTCCATCTTTGTTAAGAAAAACTGTTTGAGTATCTTTGGATTATAACTTGTGTTTTCAGAATTCTATATTTTTTTATCACAACTTACGATAAAAACTTTGGAGGAATTTTTCATCTTCCATTTCCAGATTTCGCTTACTTTCTTGCTTATAACTCTGGGATTCCTCTTTGCTTCTAGAGATATAAAACTTTTGATTTTAGCTCAATCTTTCGGTGTTAGTGAGTTCTAGAAAAAAAATTATTGAGTTTTTCACAGTATAGCCCAACGGAAACTAACAATGAAAAAATATCTAAGAATAAAACGTTAGATCTTTAGAGTACAATATCACGTATAAAAGAAAGAGAAATTTCCAAATTTGTGATAGCCGTTTCTTGACCCATTTCACGTCTCAAACTTTTCTCAAATCTTTACGTCGGGTTCTCAGACACTGAGATTTTCCTTGAGACTTCAGTGTTTGTTCTCGCTGCACAGATTTCCTTTAAAAGAATGAGTTTCTTTCAGCTCTGTGTAATGATTTTTATTTCATATATATTAGTCTCAGGTTTTTATGTATGTTTAAAGAGTTAGCTACATTTTTCTTTTTCTGAGATTTGGAAGGTAATATCAAAATCGTTCTTTTTCAGATAAATTCTACTCTGATTTTGATTCATGACTACACTCTCTCTTCTCTTTAATTTCTTCCCATCTTACGGAATTTAACTCTGTGGGAATCAATGCACTTGTTGTGTTTCTTTATGATAAGGGTAATTATGGTAGGGTGAATAAAACCAGTTTTCTCATAAGTTCTTTGTAACGATGTTCACCTGAACGGGAAAATAACTACCTGGTAGTTAGCTGACTGTGGTTCCTGCGTGCGTCTGGCAACTTCATTTCGACAGACGTGCTGGAAATGGAAAGATCATGGTCAGTTCTAATTGCCCTCTAGAGAGGACAACAACAACAACAACAACAACAACACGAACAACATTAATGATAATGATGTTGCTCAGCATAAAAAATAATCTTAAGCCAATGAACTTGACTTAAAACTAGAATTTCTTTCAACAGATTTCCTATTTCATTACTAATATCATCAATGAGTCTAAACATCCATTGTTTCTGTTGACTTGATCTAAATTGAATGTTATTTGTGGCACTGTCCTTAAGAAAAAATAATACCCCGTAAACGGAAAATTCCCTGAAAAGATTAATATAACATCACCTAGACTTAGTAATATATATATATATATATATATATATATATATATATATATATATATATATATATATATATATATATATATATATATATATATATATCTTTTTTCAGTGGACATACATACAATGGAACATTCCTTAACTTATGCAAAGAAACTATATTTTTTCACCTGTAAATTAAAAGTTTTCTGACAAGGTTTCCTTACTTGATACTGAAAAGCCTTACATTACCCTGAATTCTGATATCCCTCTTCTCTCCAGAAGAAGTGTAACCAAAAGGTGGGATCATCGCAACTTTCAACAATCCGGTTCCAAAGATGTTCAAACGTCTATGTTTTTTAATTATCTTTTCCGTCATCAACATGACGTACAAGAAACTTCGTGTCGTGTTCGACTAATGGTAAACCGTAAAGTTACATGAGGCTCATCAGCTTAAAATAGTTTGATAGTAATAAAGATGTTAACATTTATCACATCAGTAACATCAGATAATTGTTTTACACTATACCAATACAAAACCAATATTAAACCAACTGCCACATGTGCTTCAAAATCTACAAGATTTGTCTGCAGAAAGCAGTAATGGGTTCCTTCTAGATGCGCAAAGTACCAGCTGAACGCTGTGGCCCCAGCTGCATTGCTTTCTCACTTCATTTTTATCTATTCCATTAATTCCCCTTCCATCTGGTGGCTGACTAACTTCAACTTTATCTTGTTCCATTTCACCCCTCTATTGTCTCGGAGAGTAAATAATAATAACATTAATAAATATCAGCATCTTCATTATTATCATTATTATTATTATTATTATTATTATTATTATTATTATTATTATTATTATTATAGTTAGTGTGCACAGTGAGGACTAACAACCTTACCACTGAAAGACTAATTGAAAACTGGAAAAGTACCACCTTCTGGAGCCACCCTTCCTCGAGGATATGTGCCGTACTTTAATAATAATAATAATAATAATAATAATAATAATAATAATAATAATAATAATAATAATAATTCATACTTTTCTACTTTTCTAAAAGTGCTTGACTGACATCAATTTCCCTCTCACGTGGCTCATTTGAGACTGATTTATATCGTAGAGCAATTTTGCGAAAAAATAGGGCTGCTTGAATCTACCTAATCAGAGACAATGGTCGTTCCTAATCATAAAACTGTTTTAGAAATTGTGGGTAAAATAATATGAACATTACTTGATTTAAAGATCTCTTAAGTTTTAGTCACGTCTTTTTTACGCGATGAAGTGCAAGAAGAAAATTCGGAATTTTTTTGGGTGACAAGAGTTCTAAAGTCATGAAGTTCAGGGTCAGAAGTTAGGCAGTATCCTTCATACTTCTAATATTCAAGATTTCCTTAGATTTTTTTTTTCTTCTTTTTTTCTTTTTTTTTTTATCTGGATTTTTTTGAGATGTTAGATCTCAGCATACACTTTTAACTTATATTTTGTTTTCTTAATCTTTTTAAAGATTTTCAAAGCTGAAACTTATAAAGTGTCGACTGGTGTCCTGGTTTCATAACAATATAATCACGAAAGTTTAATGATGGTTCGAAAACCCGTTTAAAAGTGCAGGGTCCAGCGTGGTGACTACACCATTCATGCCATAAGGAATCAGTAGACTATCGTATAAAGGGTGATCATAACGTTCGCGGTCTTGTGTAAGTCGAAGTTGACCATGTAGTGTGAAAGCGATCTAAATATATGATTTTGCAGACAATGGTATTTCTTTAATACCGGAATGTATAATCATTCTATTAATTTCAGAATGAGATATAAATCTATTAGTTTCAGTAAAATTATATACTTTCATTTATTTAAACAATATATCATGCTAATCTAGAATAAGAACGCATTCAGACTCCGAAATATAGCAATATAAATTCTCTCTAATAGCTAGATTGTTAATGTTTCAACGTTCTGATATTGTCAAAAGAGACCACTTGAAATTCCTAATCCTGTGCTAGCATCGAAAATTTGATTTACATAAAGTGTGCCAAATGTCATCTTTGACTATTGCTGCGGTTCGTTAACAGAGTTGCATGAACTTTTGAGTTTGTAATATGTTATCAAAGTGATACAAATAATCCATGAGAAGGATCTTTTCTAATTCCTTATACATTACAAAGAAGCAATGGTACCTTAAGAAAGGAATGGCTCTTCACATAAATGAACGAATTATCGAGATTTGAAATTCCTTGTAAAGTGGGGATAACTTCAACTTTTAACAGAGGTGAATGGCAATGATTTTTCTTGCATTTTTATATATGTTTGATTAAATAAATAACAAATTATAATCATATTACAAATTACTAAGAATATGTAATCACGAACTTATATGTTACACAAATAGGTTTTAATATTCTATAACAAGAATAATAGGGTATGAAATTCTATAACAACTATAAATAAAATAATCATAACATTAAGTACTTAATTATTATTTTATATAGCGTGCATCTTCATTATATTTCACCCTAAAATATAATCCATAACAAAAGTCTAAAATGAAGTGATTAAACTACTGTCAGTTCATACCATCAATTATTTAGTTAGTAAATATCACTATTTCAAAAATATTTGATGTGTTGCTGAAGGAATATTCAAATGAACAATTATTACACTCCTGCTTGCATTAACGCAACGATTAGTGATTAAATCGTTTGGCAAAGCTTGCGAATACTCTACAGAATGCAACGGGAAAATATGATTAAACATGAAATGACTAAATCGAACGCACCCCTCAAAACAATTTAAAACGGTGCAGTCTTCTCCCCTCGCAAAGACTCCAACAATCAGAACGAAAATTCTCTCCAGAAACAATACGATTAGCGTCAGTAATCTTTGTAACGATGGTCTTAAATACAAAAGGAAACAGTGAGAGAGACGACCACAGAGAGATATGTAAAGCGAGAGAGGAAAACTGATAAATCTAGTGAGAGAGAGAGAGAGAGAGAGAGAGAGAGAGAGAGAGAGAGAGAGAGAGAGAGAGAGAGAGAGAGAGAGAGAGAGAGAGTTGGATAATGGGATTTATTTGTGTGTGAACTGACGCACAGGAAAAAAAAGACCTGACTAAGAGGAGGGAGGAGATAATGGTACAAAGGAAAATTGCCTTGGTAATGAACGACTGACAATTAAGTGAAGTTAAATGCTAAATGGAAACAAGGGATTCGTTCGTAATGTTTCTCAGCTTTAGGTACTTCTGAAGGTATTTTTCCTTCTTGATGGATTGATAACGACATTAACGTCGTAGCCACTGTGTTATGACATCATCTCTCACAAGCGAAGTATTCTTTAAAATAAGACTAATAGGGGACAACATTTTAAACCTTAAACTTAGCTGATATTCATCAGTCACTTGTGCGGAATGTATAACAGTGCTATAAATTTAATCTGTTATGTATGTGATTAATAGGATTAAATTCTGCAATAGGTATATATATATATATTTATATATATATATATATATATATATATATATATATATATATATATATATATATATATATATATACATATACATATATATATACATATACATATATATATATATATATATATATATATATATATATATATATATACAGTATATATACACACACACACACACATATATATATATATATATATATATATATATATATATATATATATCTACATATATATACATATATGTTTAAATGTGTCTATATATATACATATATATATATATATATATATATATATATATATATATATATATATATATATATATATATATATATATATATATATATATATATAAAAGGAAATATGTAAACACACACACACACACACATATATATATATATATATATATATATATATATATATATATATATATATAAATATATATATATGTGTGTATATATATATATATATATAGATATATATATATATATATATATATGTGTGTGTGTGTGTGTGTGTGTGTGTATGTTTACATATTTCCTTTTATACTTGAATGATGATTTTCTAATTATTATCATTGATAAATGACTAGATATTTGGCTAACTATACCAATATACCATGTCCTTACAAAACATACTTTCAAAAAATGGATCATGAAATTTTACCAGGAGCTCATTATTTCCTCGTTAATGAATTGTATGATTATTAACGCTTGAGAAATAAACTACTGGGAATAAACAAACCTGGGTATCAACTAAACCTACCCGGAAATTAGGATACCAGGAATCAAATAACCGGGATTAGTAAAACAGGAATCATCATCCCTAGAACTTATGCCTATTTACACTTATAGATATATTATATATACATATATATATAAATATGTATATATATACATATATATATATTTATATGTATATATATATAAATATATATATATATATATATATATATATATATATATATATATATATATATATATATATATATATATGTATATATATAAATATATATATATATATATATATATATATATATATATATATATATATATATATATATATATATTTATATATGTATATATATATATATAAATAAATATATACAGTATATATGTATATATATATATATATATGTATATAGATATATATATATATATATATATATATATATATATATATATATATATATGTATATATGTATATAGATAGATAGATACATAGATAGCTATCTATATGTTTTTGATACATTAATGTCTGGATTCTCTTACCGACCTTGGGATCAGAGCCCCAGACGAAACCGGCCGGGAATCGAACCCTGGTCCAGGAAACGTGTAACAACAGTGACTTAACACTTAGCCAAAAAGAATGACCAAAGTCAATGACAATTCTTCTGTATATATACTTGTCAAATTCAGGTTTTTGTACTTAAAATTGAAATCAACCCATCCTCACGATTGTTGCTAACTGGTATGTTTGTACTTGCGTTCGATAAATGATTGAATTTTGTTCTTTTAGACATATTTTTCATATTCAAATAAGCCATATAATTTTTATACATTGATGTCAGGATTCTCTTACCGTGAGAGAATCCAGACATTAATATATAAAAAATGCATGGCTTATTTGAATATTAAAAACACGTCTAAATCTAAACGTGAGAATTTCATCATATTCATATATATATATATATATATATATATATATATATATATATATATATATATATATATATGTATGTGTACATCCATATATGTATATATGTATGAATATCAATTTTAGATTTAGATAGCTAGACAGTATGTGTTCTCTTGCGTGCTCGAACCGATATACATGAATAATTTACATAAACAAAATATATGCATATAACACAAAAATACAGGTATATATATATATATATATATATATATATATATATATATATATATATATATATATATATATATATATATATATATATATATTTGTCTATATACATATACATTTCATATATGTTTGTATACACACACACACACACACACACACATATATATATATATATATATATATATATATATATATATATATATATATATATGTGTGTGTGTGTGTGTGTGTGTGTATGTTTACATATTTCCTTTTATACTTGAATGATGATTTTCTAATTATTATCATTGATAAATGACTAGATATTTGGCTAACTATACCAATATACCATGTCCTTACAAAACATACTTTCAAAAAATGGATCATGAAATTTTACCAGGAGCTCATTATTTCCTCGTTAATGAATTGTATGATTATTAACGCTTGAGAAATAAACTACTGGGAATAAACAAACCTGGGTATCAACTAAACCTACCCGGAAATTAGGATACCAGGAATCAAATAACCGGGATTAGTAAAACAGGAATCATCATCCCTAGAACTTATGCCTATTTACACTTATAGATATATTATATATACATATATATATAAATATGTATATATATACATATATATATATTTATATGTATATATATATAATATATATATATATATATATATATATATATATATATATAAATATATATATATATATATATATATATATATATATATATATATATATATATATTTATATATATGTATATATATAAATATATATATATATATATATATATATATATATATATATATATATTTATATATGTATATATATATATAAATAAATATATACAGTATATATGTATATATATATATGTATATAGATATATATATATATATATATATATATATATATATATATGTATATATGTATATAGATAGATAGATAGATAGATAGCTATCTATATATTTTTGATACATTAATGTCTGGATTCTCTTACCGACCTTGGGATCAGAGCCCCAGACGAAACCGGCCGGGAATCGAACCCTGGTCCAGGAAACGTGTAACAACAGTGACTTAACACTTAGCCAAAAAGAATGACCAAAGTCAATGACAATTCTTCTGTATATATACTTGTCAAATTCAGGTTTTTGTACTTAAAATTGAAATCAACCCATCCTCACGATTGTTGCTAACTGGTATGTTTGTACTTGCGTTCGATAAATGATTGAATTTTGTTCTTTTAGACATATTTTTCATATTCAAATAAGCCATATATTTTTTATACATTGATGTCAGGATTCTTTTACCGTGAGAGAATCTAGGCATTAATATATAAAAAATGCATGGCTTATTTGAATATGAAAAACACGTCTAAATCTAAACGTGAGAATTTCATTATATTCATATATATATATATATATATATATATATATATATATATATATATATATATATATATATATATATATATATATATATATATATATTTATATATATATATATATATATATATATATATATATATATATATATATATATATGTATGTGTACATCCATATATGTATATATGTATGAATATCAATTTTAGATTTAGATAGCTAAACAGTATGTGTTCTCTTGCGTGCTCGAACCGATATACATGAATAATTTACATAAACAAAATATGTGCATATAACACAAAAATACAGGTATATATATATATATATATATATATATATATATATATATATATATATATATATATATATATATATATATATTTGTCTATATACATATACATTTCATATATGTTTGTATACACACACACACACACACACATATATATATATATATATATATATATATATATATATATATATATATATATATATATATATATATATATACATATATATATATATATATATATATATATATATATATGATGAATTTTGCACATTTAGACGTGTTCCTTTTATTTCAAATAAGCCATATATATTATTACATTAACGTCTGGATTCTCTTATCGACCTCGGGATCAGAGTTCCAAGGCAGAACCACTCAAAGATAATAGCATCTGACCGGCCGGTAATAGAACCGTGGTCCAGGATGCTTGTATGACAGTGACAATACGTATTTTCACTGTCATACAAGCATCCTGGAACAGGGTTCGATTCCCGGCTGGTCACATGATATTGTCTTTGAGTGATTTCGCCTCAAGACTCTGTGCTCGAGGTCGGTAGGAAAATCCAGACATTAATGTAATAAGATATATGATTTATTTTAACACACACACACACACACACACACATATATATATATATATATATATATATATATATATATATATATATATATATATATAAATATATATATACAATGTATATAGTACATACATATATATTTCTATATATTTGTAAATATACTGTATATATATATATATATATATATATATATATATATATATATATATATATATATATATATATATATATGTATGTATGTATATATACAGTATATACAGTACATATATATATATATATATATATATATATATATATATATATATATATATATATACATATATATATATATATATGTATATGTATATATATATATATATATATATTAAAATTACAATGCAATGAGAGACAATAATATCTAAGCAAATCATGAATTATTTGTCAATAAGTTCTTGAGAAATTCAAAGGTCATGTAAGGTGAAATCCAGTATGAAGAAACGATATTGTTTTCATTAGAGAGAGAGAGAGAGAGAGAGAGAGAGAGAGAGAGAGAGAGAGAGAGAGAGAGAGAGAGAGAGAGAGAGGAGAGAGAGAGAGAGAGAGAGAGAGAGAGAGAGAGTTAAAAGGAGTTAGATGTCTCATAGGCTTTTTAGTTTGTCCGGGGAAACTCCATTTGCTCTTGGGTAGAACAAATTAGTTTGTTTGGAGAGTTTTTTTTTTTTTTGTCTTGTCTAACTTGTTCTTGAATTTGTTTACCGTGTTACTGTTCATTATATCCACTGGAAGTCTGTGTTATGCATTTTTTTTTTTTGTGTAAAGAAATTACCACACTGAGTTGTGTTGTATCTTTTCAATTACCGTTTGTTTCCGTTAACTCTGGGCTGATTTGTGATAAGCGTGAGGAGGTTATTGTAGTCTACATTTGTTATCCCTTTAAGAATTTTTAATATATCTTTTAGATGTCCCCTTAGTCGTCGAGTTGTAGATCAAATAAGTGCAAACGTGCCATTCTCCTTCTATATCCAAATTTTCTAAGTATAGTAAGTAGTAGGTTGGACGGCATCAACCACCCGTTGAGATACTACTGCCTGACAGCTATTGGATCCTTTGACTGGCTAGACAGTACTACTTTTGGATCTTTCTCTCCAACTACAGCTCGTGTTTTCTTTGCCTTCGCATACATTGAATAGTTTGGCCTATCCTTCACACATTCTCCTCTGTCCTTATACACCTGACAACACCGAAATTACCAAACAATTTTTCTTCGACCAAAGGATCAACTACTGCAATGTAATTGTTCATTCACTTAGTGGCTACTTTCCTCTTATCAAGGGTAGAAGAGACTCAAAGCTACGGTAAGCAGCTCTTTTAGGAGAAGGACACTCCAAAAACAAACCATTGGTCTTTAGTCTTAGGTAGCCTCTGTACTATGGTCTTCCACTGTCTTGGGTTAGAGTTCTCTTGCTTGAGGATACACCCGGCCACACTATTCCATCTAGTTTCTCTTCTTTTTTTTTTTTTTTTTTTTATAGTTTTCATATGAAAGATCTGATTTAATGTTCTGAAAAGGCTATGCCTCACTGAGCTATTTCTCCCTGTTGGAGCCCTTAGGCTTGAAGCATCCTGCTTTTCCAACTAGGGTTGTGGCTTAGCGGTCTACGACTGTTTGGCGCAGATGTTTTGGCACACGATATTTTAGGGCAGGAGTTTTTTATTCTTCAATAGAATCCCTGAATAAATCTGGTCTGTATTGATTATAATAAAAATCAAATCAAGGTTATATATATTGAAATAAAAAACATGTCTATATACAATTGTATAGATAAATTAACAAGGATGGATTTTGTTTTCTAATAACGGGTTTAGATTGTTTGGCTAATTCATGAACTATATTAGCATTTAGAGTAAACTACTATTCAAGTAAAATACCATTAGATGAAAATCTCAGTAAGTACACAAAGACGAAAGTACCATTAAACGCATAAACTTGAAACTACATAGATTATATTTTTTCCTGTTTTCTCTCCGTTTGTCTCAGTCACAAATTTACAAGTTATCTGTTCTTCGTTGTGACTGCTGAATGCTGATGATCTGAGTTTCGAAAGATATCCGTATATAGCCAATTATCATTATGGCTTCAGTAATTCTAAGTAAGAAAGAAAAAGAGAAATTTGTAAATAACGGCAACGTTTACATATATGACAGATGTAGTTCACGGGCTTATTATATCAAAATTTGGGTTGTGAAATAAAAAATTTCATGTAAAGGCAGCATTCCCACTAAATATGGTGAAGAGATTAACGACATAGACCAGCATAGCCACGGATCCTCAGCTGCACCAGTTGAAGCTACTCATATTAAAGGAGCAATAAAACACTGAGCAACGGAAACTATAGAGTATCAATAATTTCTTTGATTTAAAACAGCCGCGCCAAAGAGTCCCACGCCAGAAAGCGTGACCCAAAAAAAATCCCATACCTGTAACTTAGCTTGTAATGATAATAATTGGGACTAGTTTGGTGGCCCTAGCTTGTACTGCTTCTAGTTTATCTATATCCATCTGAATACTTGAAGCCCATAATTTGAATCTGTATTCTAGATGTAGTCTTGCTAGTGATGTGTACCACTGCAGTACTATATTTTTGTTTCTATATTTGAATTGGCTCTTTATGTAACCTAGTAGTTTCTATGCCTTCTATTCGACGTTTATGCTCTGCTTTGTGAACTTTCTTTGCTAATAATAATGGCAAGATCTTCCTCTTGGTCCACACTTTCCATTTCATTACCAAGCAGTGAGTAATCTGTTTGTCGCCTATTATAACCTATGTACCTAACTTTGCATTGTCCACAGTTGAAATGCATTTACCATTTTCTGGATCATTCTAACTTTATTAGATCCTTAAGGTCTCTATGTATTTTGATTTTGCAGCGTTTATGCCTATTTTAGTATCGTCGGCAAATTTGGCTTTGCTACTAGTTCATCCTAAATCTCTGTTGTTAATATAGCTCAGAAATAGTGATGGGCCTAGGACGGATCCTTAAGGTGTTCCGTCTGTAACAGCTGCCCACTCGGAGGCTTCTCCATTGATTACAACATTGTTTTCTGTTTGTCAGCCAATTTTTGATCCATTCACCTCGCTCATCAATGATGACTAGTTCTCTAATTTTAACCATTAATTCTTTCTGAGAGACTTTGTCAAAAGCCTTTTGAATTATTAGGCATATGATATCTATTGACCTACTTTTGTCATATATGCTAAACATGTAGAAAAATTTAGCAGTTTGTCAAAAAAGATCTCTTTTGTCTAAAAACCCTGTTGTCTGTCTGTCAAAAGATTGTTTTCCTCTATATGTTCTACTATTGAATCTACTATAATTGCTTAAAAAAAATTGCAACACACTGAAGTTAAACACACAGGTCTGTAATTCCAAGGTTCTTCTTTTTTATCCTTTCTTGTAGATTGGAGGAACATGCCTTGTTTCCATCCTTGTGGTGCCTTCCTTCTTTTTTTTTTTTTTTTTTTTTTTTTTTGTTGTTGGCTATCTTTCGGAAGATTTTGTAAAAGTGTGGGGTTATTTCTTCTTCTAATTCTATAATCTCTCTTGGAATTAATATTATCTGAACCTGATGCCTTAGACCTACTAAGTACCTTTATTTTTTTTTTTTTTAACATCTTCTATCGTAAAGGTAAATCTGTATTGTTGTTGTGGCCTTCCATATTTGATGGATGATTTGGGAGGGTCGTTGATTCTTCCATAATGAATATGCTTGTAAATATGCATTCATTAATTCGTTTTTTTTTTTTTTTTTTTTTTTTTTTTGCAAAACATTCGTTATAAGGTTGCCATCTGAGTCTCTTAATGGGGTAATTTTGTTTTTAATTGGTTTTCTGCTTTTTACATTCTGCAAAAAAATTCTTTCCTGTTTTCCTTAATACCCGAAGCCACTCTTTCCTACTCATTAATCTTGGCGGTTTTAGCTAGTTTATCTACATTTATGTTTAGCTGTTTTTGTTCGGAAATTTAAGGAAGTGAGGGCTGTGGATCCACTAATTTATGTTGCCTGTCTTTGCTTCTTTTGTTAAACCATTTGGGTTGTGGAAAACCATTTGGTAAAATTTTTCTATGCGACATGCATTTAGCCCATTGTTCTTTGTATTTTTTACAAAGGAGTTCCATTGTTTATCAATGTTCCTTGTTTGAGAGAGAGAGAGAGAGAGAGAGAGAGAGAGAGAGAGAGAGAGAGAGAGAGAGAGAGAGAGAGAGAGAGAGAGCCTAAAAGGATTCCCCTGTTTACGAGCAAAATGAAAGAAGATATGGGAAAGATGCGATTAAAAGAAAGGAGGAGATAATGGCCACGCAGGAAAACGGCGATGGCAACGAACGACCGACGACTAAGTGAAGTTGGATGTTGAATGGGAACGGGAATTCGCTTTAATGTTTCTTACCTTTCAGGATTTTCGAATCTGATTTCAAAACCGACATAAAGATCATGTGAGTGATATGACTGCAGTCTTCAGAGTGGGAAGACAATAGAGAAATGAAAGTATATTAAATCGATATATTTATATTAGTTTTCAATAATAGAATCAACATCAGGAGTATCTGTAGTTAATTGATGACTTGTTTTGTTATACTTGTCAAATCTACGTTATTTGATTTATTATTTGAATCAAAGACTTCCTTATTTTGATTATAAATACTATAATTTTTAACAATTATTTGACATGCTCTCTCTCTCTCTCTCTCTCTCTCTCTCTCTCTCTCTCTCTCTCTCTCTCTCTCTCTCTCTCTCTCTGGTGTTCCTCGCTCGTTCACCATTGGTACTATTATATTAGCATTCCTGATAGTATTGATAGTAAGTAAATCCAAATCAGTAGTGAGCTCTTTTGACAAATAACAGAACAGAGCATTACTATTCATTAAAATTACCGGTCAGAGCAAAGATTTTTTTTTCTAGAGATATATACCTACAGCCAGTCCTGCTGCGTTTTCCTTTTATTTTGAGATAAAATTTTTGAATTTTAAAGACATCCGAAAAAGTAGTAGTAGTAGTAGTAGTAGTAGTAGTAGTAGTAGTAGTAGTAGTATGAGTGTCTGTATATCTCGGTTTTAAACTACGGCTTTATTCATGACTTATTTACTCAGACATAAAATCTTTGAAGCTCACTTCAGGATATCAGTTGAATGAAAAAAAAAAAGTGTAATAAAACTATTCAAATATGGTTAATGGTATAACAGCCTCACATCCCATCTTGTGAGGATACTATCAGCTACTCTGGGTGTCTTGCCTGAGTGCTGTAGTGTTCAGCTCACGTTCGCTAAGTAAATGGGTTGCTTGTGGTCGATCCCTTAGTATTCTTACCGTTTGAAAGCTAGTTTAAACGTCTGCAAGATTCAATAGAAGAGCGCTGGTCGAGCAACATCATCCCCAAGATTTGCTATAAAAAAAAAAAAAAAAAAAAAAAAAAAAAAAAAAAAAAAAAAAAAAAAAAAAGGGTACAGGAAGATCGTTCTGTATTGGACCCTTAGCATGCAAAGTAGAAAAATAGAAGTGTGGTGGGAGAGAAAAATGTTCAGCAACAGATTGAAAATATACTCCTTTTTTCAACCAATCAAACCTAATAACATTTGTTTATAGTTTGTGAATAAGAACACAATTGTCAAATGTCACCAGGAAAAACACTACAATTTAATTCAATAATGTTTGGAACAAGAAAAATAAAGAAGTCGCTGATACAAACACATAATCACAGAGTAAAAAAGAAAATAGAGGGACGGAATTGGGAGCAACAAGAAAGGAATTATCTATTT